>NC_057795.1:297189623-297456580 GCF_018294505.1 Triticum aestivum | reverse complement strand
TTTGCACATGCTATGCGGTTGAAATGATGATACCTTGCCAAGTTTCAACCTTTTCAGGGTTCATTTTGTAGTGCTTTTCACTTTCACGATCATTTAGCTCTGAAAACAAATGAGTAAACGCATCAAAAATAGCAAATTATATCAGAAAGGTTTGAAAGTTGATGATGTGGATTTGAATTGTGCATCTGAACGAAAAAAGTCCGGAGTTGTACTGAGTTATTAAAATATTAAATAGCCGGTGTAACAGATGAGTATTCGTCGGAAACCCTGATACTTCGAAAGAGATTGTCCAGTTTGTACACGAAGTGCAACCAGTTTTTGCCGTAACACTCTCTACTTTTTTGCACATGCTATGCGGGTGAAATGATGATACCTTGCCAAGTTTCGACCTTTTCAGAGTTCATCTTGTAGTGATTTTGACTTTCACAGTGATTTAGCTCTGAAAACCAATGAGTAAATGCATCGAAAATGGCAAATTATGTCAGAAAGGGTTTAAAGTTGGTGACGTGGATTTGAATTGTGCATCTGAACGCGAAAAAGTACGGAGTTGAACTAAGTTATTAAAATATTGAATAGCCGGTGTAACAGATGAGTTTTCGTCCGAAACCCAGATACTTTGAAAAAGATTGTCCACTTTTGTATACGAAGTGCATCCAGTTTTTGTCGTAACCCTCTCTACTTTTTTGCACATGCTATGCGGGTGAAATGATGATACCTTGCCAAGTTTCGACCTTTTCAGAGTTAATTTTGAGTGATTTTGACTTTCATGGTGATTTAGCTCTGAAAACAAATGAGTAAAGGCATCAAAAATAGCAAATTATATCAGAAAGGGTTGAAAGTTGATGACGTGGATTTGAATTGTGCATCTGAACGAAATAAAGTCCGGAGTTGTACTAAGTTATTAAAATATTGAATAGCCCGTGTAACATATGAGTTTTTGTCCGAAACCCTGATACTTTGAAAAAGATTGTCCAGTTTTGTACACGAAGTGCAACCAGTTTTTGCCTAACCCTCTCTACTTTTTTGCACATGCTATGCGGGTGAAATGATGATATCTTGCGAAGTTTCAACCTTTTCAGAGTTCATTTTGTAGTGCTTTTCACTTTCACGGTGATTTAGCTCTAAAAACAAATGAGTAAATGCATCGAAAATATCAAATTATGTCAGAAAGGGTTTAAAGTTGATGACATGGATTTGAATTGTGCATCTGAACGCGAAAAAGTATGGAGTTGAACTAAGTTATTAAAATATTGAATAGCCGGTGTAACAGATGAGTTTTCGTCCGAAACCCAGATACTTTGAAAAAGATTGTCCACTTTTGTATACGAAGTGCATCCAGTTTTTGTCGTAACCCTCTCTACTTTTTTGCACATACTATGCGGGTGAAATGATGATATCTTGCGAAGTTTCAACCTTTTCAGAGTTCATTTTGTAGTGCTTTTCACTTTCACGGTGATTTAGCTCTGAAAACAAATGAGTAAATGCATCGAAAATAGCAAATTATGTCAGAAAGGGTTGAAAGTTGATGACGTGGATTCGAATTGTGCATCTGAACACAAAAAAAGTCTAGAGTTGCACTAAGTTATTAAAATATTGAATAGCCGGTGTAACATATGAGTTTCCGTCGGAAACCCTGATACTTCGAAAGAGATTGTCAAGTTTGTACACGAAGTGTATCCAGTTTTTGCCGTAACACTCTCTACTTTTTTGCACATGCTATGCGGGTGAAATGATGATACCTTGCCAAGTTTCAACCTTTTCAGAGTTCATTTTGAGTGATTTTGACTTTCATGGTGATTTAGCTCTGAAAACAAATGAGTAAATGCATCAAAAATAGCAAATTATATCAGAAAGGGTTGAAAGTTAATGATGTGGATTTGAATTGTGCATCTGAACGAAAAAAAGTCCGGAGTTGTACTAAGTTACTAAAATAATGAATAGCCCGTGTAACGTATGAGTTTTTGTCCGAAACCCTGATACTTTGAAAAAAATTGTCCAGTTTTGTACACGAAGTGCATCCAGTTTTTTCCTAACCCTCTCTACTTTTTTGCACATGCTATGCGGGTGAAATGATGATACCTTGCCAAGTTTCAACCTTTTCAGGGTTCATTTTGTAGTGCTTTTCAATATCACGATCATTTAGCACTGAAAACAAATGAGTAAACGCATCAAAAATAGCAAATTATATCAGAAAGGGTTGAAAGTTGATGATGTGGATTTGAATTGTGCATCTGAACGAAAAAAAGTCCGGAGTTGTAATAAGTTATTAAAATATTGAATAGCTGGTGTAACAGATGAGTATTCGTCGGAAACCCTGATACTTCGAAAGAGATTGTCTAGTTTGTACACGAAGTGCAACCAGTTTTTGCCGTAACACTCTCTACTTTTTTGCACATGCTATGCGGGTGAAATGATGATACCTTGCCAAGTTTCGACCTTTTCAGAGTTCATTTTGTAGTGATTTTGACTTTCACGGTGATTTAGCTCTGAAAACAAATGAGTAAACGCATCGAAAATAGCAAATTATGTCAGAAAGGGTTTAAAGTTGATGACGTGGATTTGAATTGTGCATCTGAACGCGAAAAAGTACGGAGTTGAACTAAGTTATTAAAATATTGAATAGCCGGTGTAACAGATGAGTTTTCGTCCGAAACCCAGATACTTTGAAAAAGATTGTCCACTTTTGTATACGAAGTGCATCCAGTTTTTGTCGTAACCCTCTCTACTTTTTTGCACATGCTATGCGGGTGAAATGATGATACCTTGCCAAGTTTCGACCTTTGCAGAGTTAATTTTGAGTGATTTTGACTTTCATGGTGATTTAGCTCTGAAAACAAATGAGTAAAGGCATCAAAAATAGCAAATTATATCAGAAAGGGTTGAAAGTTGATGATGTGGATTTGAATTGTGCATCTGAACGAAATAAAGTCCAGAGTTGTACTAAGTTATTAAAATATTGAATTGCCCGTGTGACATATGAGTTTTTGTCCGAAACCCTGATACTTTGAAAAAGATTGTCCAGTTTTGTACACGAAGTGCAACCAGTTTTTGCCTAACCCTCTCTACTTTTTTGCACATGCTATGCGGGTGAAATGATGATATCTTGCGAAGTTTCAACCTTTTCAGAGTTCATTTTGTAGTGCTTTTCACTTTCACGGTGATTTAGCTCTGAAAACAAATGAGTAAATGCATCGAAAATAGCAAATTATGTCAGAAAGGGTTAAAAGTTGATGACGTGGATTTGAATTGTGCATCTGAACACAAAAAAAGTCCGGAGTTGCACTAAGTTATTAAAATATTGAATAGCCGGTGTAACATATGAGTTTCCGTCCGAAACCCTGATACTTCAAAAGAGATTGTCCAGTTTGTACACGAAGTGCATCCAGTTTTTGCCGTAACACTCTCTACTTTTTTGCACATGCTATACGGGTGAAATGACGATATCTTGCGAAGTTTCAACCTTTTCAGAGTTAATTTTCTAGTGCTTTTCACATTCACGGTGATGTAGCTCTGAAAACAAATCAGTAAATGCATCGAAAATAGCAAATTATGTCAGAAAGGGTTGAAAGTTGATGACGTGGATTTGAATTGTGCATCTGAACGCAAAAAAGTCCGGAGTTGTACTAAGTTATTAAAATATTGAATAGCCGGTGTAACAGATTAGTTTTCATCCGAAAACCTGATACTTCGAAAGAGGTTGTCCAGTTTGTACACAAAGTGCATCCAGCTTTTGTTGTAACCCTCTCTACTTTTTTGCACATGCTATGCGGGTGAAATGATGATACCTTGCCAAGTTTCAAACTTTTCAGAGTTCATTTTGTAGTGCTTTTCACTTTCACGATGATTTAGCTCTGCAAACAAATCAGTAATTGCATCGAAAATAGCAAATTATGTCAGAAAGAGTTCAAAGTTGATGACGTGGATTTGAATTGTGCATCTGAATGAAAAAAGTCCGGAGTTGCACTAAGTTATTAAAATATTGAATAGCCGGTGTAACAAATGAGTTTTCATTCGAAACCCTGATGCTTCGAAAGTGGTTATCTAGTTCGAACAGGCTCTTGTGTAAACATGTAAAAATATACATAAAAATACATTGAGCAGTACCGCCTTTCAGCCAAAACGCGCTACTACTACAGAGAAATACATCAAAAATACATTGATCATCAATGATCTTTTTGTGTACAATCTGAATTGTCAATATGAGTCCTCTTCGGTAGGAACCGAAGAAGACTCATATTGAGGCCACAAATTCTACACGTAGAGTTCAATGAAGACCAAGTGGTTGTGATTGTTTCGGAAGTAACATATTTAAGCTGGTAAAAACTCTGTTAGTGGAGCGAGGTGGGACTGAAAAACCGCTGTCAACTAGGAACCTCTAGTACTGGTTTGTGGCACGAACCGGTACTAAAGGTGCTGGTGGGCCCCCAGCCTGACCATAACCTGCAACAGCCACTTTAGTACCGGTTCGTGGCTCGAACCGGTACTAAAGGGTTGGCACGAACCGGTACTAATGATCTCCGCCCCCCTAGCCGTTTGGACCGGCACTAATTATAAAATTAGCGCCGGTTTTTTTACACACCGGGACTATTGTGGTTGACATTAGGCCCTTTTTCTACTAGTGTAGCTAGGGGCGTTAAACAGTAGCGCTCGTTGGGAGGCAACCCAATTTTATTTTATGCTTTTGTTTTTTCCTGTCTTTAAATAAATGCACATTATAGACTCTGTTTAGATGTGTTTTCATGTTTTAATTCCGTGTTTGTGGCAAGTAAGACCTTTGGGATAGCTTGGTAGATTGTTGATTTGATTTTGCTGAAAAATAGAAACTTTTGCACCCAGTAAAACAATTTTAAAAAATCACATAAGAGTGATTTTGATCTGAATTATTTATGCAAGATTGATATACAAATTACCCAGGTTTTCCTAATTTTTCAGAATTTTTTGATTTACCGAAGTATACGAAGTTTCCTGATTGCTAGAGACTGTTCTGTTTTAAACAGATTCTGTTTTCTACATGTTGTCTGCTTATTTTGATGAATCTATGAGTAGTATCGGAGGGTATGAACCATGGAGAAGTTGTAATAAAGTAGATATAACACCAATATGAATTTAGAATGAGTTCACAACAGTACCTAAGTGTGATTTATTTTCTTATACTAACGGAGCTCGTAAGATTTTCTGTTGAGTTTTGTGTTGTGAAGTTTTGAAGTTTTGGGTAAAGATTTGATGGACTATGGAATAAGAAGTGGCAAGAGCCTAAGATTGGGGATGCCCAAGGCACCTCCAAGGTAATATACAAGGATAACCAAGCATCTAAGCTTGGGGATGCCCCGGATGGCATCCCCTCTTTCGTCTTCGCCTATTGGTAAATTTACTTGAGGCTATATTTTTATTCACGACAAGATATGTGTTATGCTTGGAGCATCATTTTATTTTATTTAGATTTTGTTGTTGTTATTTAGAATCAGTTTTGGTATCTTTTATTTCAGTAAAAGTGTCAAGGATAGCCTTCACCATGCACAATTTGCAAGTATATGAATTGCTATTTCAAAACAGAAAGTTTACCGCTATTGCAAAAATTCCCTAGAAAAGTCAGAATGTGATAAAATCTTGAAATTTTGACACAATATGCAATTATAAATTCTCTACAGTGTGGTAATTTTTCAGAATTTTGAAATTAGGGAAGTATCATTCCTCTTGCATTCTTTATAGACTATTCTGTTTAGACAGATTGATGTTATGTTTGCATATGTTTGCTTGTTTAATGATTCTATTTGAGGATAGGAGTATTAAATATGCAGAGGCATTTGGTATGCAATGTAAAATTATAATTTTAGTGATTTTCTATAGTATAGAATGATAAGGTTTTGCGTTGATTAATACTAACTTATCTCATGAGTTCTTGTTGAGTTCTGTGTGGATGAAGTTTTCAAGATTTAGGGAAACCATGATATAAAAGGAATTAAGGAGACAGAAAAGCTCAAGCTTGGGGATACCCAAGGCATTCCAAAATAATATTTCAAGAAGTCCCCAGCATCTAACCTTGGGGATGCCCCGATTGACATCCCACTTTTCTTCTTCAACAACTATCGGTAAGTTTTGGTTGAGCCTATGTTTTTGCTTCTTCACATGATATGTGCTATCCTTCCAATGTCATTTTATTTTGTTTTGCTTGTTGTTTGAATAAAATACATTAGATATGAAATTTTTAAATGAGAGAGAGTCTTCACATAGCTACATAATTATTCAGCTACACATAGATCTTCACTTATATCTTTTTGGAGTAGTTTGTCATTTACTCATGTGCTTCACTTATATCCTATGAGTAAATGGTTGAATGATTTGAATATCATAAATCTGAAATTATATATGTTTCATATGTTTGTCCAATGGGGAGTAATGACTTCACATATAAGAAGTATAGGTGGTAAAATTTATTGAAAGTTAGCAAACACAACATTGGTCACTTGAACAATTCATGAAAGAATATTGAAGGAAGAGAGATTTCACATATAAATATACTATCTTGGACATCTTCTATGATTGTGATCCCCATTAGTTATTTTCAAACTTGAGCTTAGTTGAAGTTGGAGAAGGAAGGCAACGTAATGAGTTATGTTTGGGTATATTTGTATAGAAGTTATATTGTTATGGATCCTCCAACATGCGGTGCTTGCTTAGATCTTTTGCTAGCCAAAATTTGTACTAAGTAGAGATACTACTTGTGCATACAAAAACCCTTAAACCCCGCTTCATGCCATGAGTGTCCACCATATCTACCTATATGCGGTATTTACCTGTTGTTCCAAGTAAATTTGCATGTGCCAAACTCTAAACCTTCAAATAATAATCTGTTTTGTATGCCTGAATCGCTCATGTAGCGACTAGGAGCTGTCAGTATCTTCCATGCTAGGTGGGTTATTCTCACGATGAGCGTTGATTCACTTATCATTCACGAGAAAGTGGCTGGTAATCGGGATGCCTAGTTCCATGCTCGAAATCAAATTAAAGTATAACCATCAAACAGAACTCCCTAAGGATTGTTGTTGGTATGGATGGTACCCGTTGTTTCGGATCAGCCGTGGAGTGTGAGTGTTGGTGGAGGGGGATTAAAAACTTTACCATTCTGTTTGGGAACCGCCTGTAATGTGCCTAGCATGGAAGATAGAGAGAACTCTTGGTCATTATGTTGACAATGAAAGCATACTTCTCAAAATTATATTCATCTCTATTTTAAAAGCTTCGAGATCTGGTACCTCTGCAAATCCCTGCTTCCCTCTTGCTTCCCTCTGTGAAGGGCCTATCTTTTACTTTTATGCAAGAGTCAATAGTATTCCTTCTCATTCCAACCTACTCTTTAGTTCGCAAGCATCATGTGATGGGGAAAGATCTAGGCATATATGGCCATTCAAATATATTTGATCATGAATTATTATTGTTGACAATTATCTATATGATAAATAAGTTGGGAGGCAAAACATTAAGCCCCTACCTTTCTCTGTCTTCAATGGATGCTATTTGTTCCAAAATATGCTTTGAGTGGTAGCAATCATGGAAGACTATACGATAGTTGAGTATGTGGGATTTGCTAAATCAAAGCTCTTACATAGACCCTTCCTGAAAATAAGATGAATTGCAATTGTTTGTTAGTTTTCAAGAAAGTTTATGATCTATGCTTTAACATGTGAATAGCTTGGTACTTGATCATGAGAAGTTTTATGAGATGAGCTACTCTTTATGATATATAATGAGGCTAGAAAAAGTGACTGAAATTACCATTGATCAAACTTGTGCATTGCTAGCATTCACGCTTCATAAATTATTTCTTTTATCATTTACCTACTCAAGGACGAGCATGAATTAAGCCTCGGGATGCTGATACGTTTCCAATGTATCTGTAATTTATGAAGTATTCATGCCATGTTAACAACAATTCTATATGATTTGATTAGAACTAACCCGGACTGACGTTGTTTTCAGCAGAACTACCATGGTGTTGTTTTTTGTGCAGAAATAAAAGTTCTCGTAATGGGCTGAAAATTTACGGTGATTTTTTATGGACCAAAAGATACCCCTGAAGCATAAGAGTTCGGCCATAACAGTCTAGAGGAAACCACAAGGGTGGAAGGCGCGCCCCCTGGCTTGTCGCCGCCTCGTGGACCCCCATTAACGTGAGACCGACACCAAAAATTCCTATAAATCCACAAACCTCCGAAAAGAAACCTAGATCGGGAGCTCCGCCACCGCAAGCCTCTGAGTTCATGAAAAACCAATCTAAGCCTGTTCCGGCACCCTGCCGAAGGGGGGAATCATCATCGAAGGCCATTTTCATCATCCCGGTGGCCTTCATGCATGACGAGGAGGGAGTAGTTCACCCTCGGGGCTAAGGGTATGTACCAGTAGCTATGTCTTTGATCTCTCTCTCTCTCTCTCTCTCTCTCTCTTTGTCTCTCGTGTTCTTGATTTGGCATGATCTTGATGTACTGCAAGCTTTGTCATTATAGTTGGATCTTATGGTGTTCTTCCCTCTCTACCTTATGATGAATTGAATCTTTTCCTTTGCGATTTTGTTATGTCAGATTAAATATTTGGATGTGAGAGCACGTGATGTATGTCTTGTGATGGGATATCCATGGTGACAATGGGATGTTCTATTGATCCACTTGATGTATGTTTTGGTTATCAACTTGCGGATTCCCATGGTGACATTGGGGTAATCTATGCATAGGGGCTGGTACGCATTTTCATATTCCTTTCTCTGATAGAAATCTTGGGATACTCTTGAAGTTCTTTGTGTTGGATTGAATATTATGAATCTGAAGTTGTTTGATGCATAATATATAATTGACCCATGGATACTTGTGGTGACATTGGAGTATCTAGGTGACATTAGGGTTGATTGATGTGTATCATATGGTGTTATTTTACTACGAACTCTAGGGTTGTTTGTGACACTTATAGGAATAGCTCAATGGATTGATCGAAAAGAATAACTTTGAGGTGGTTTCTTACCCTACAAGCAATTTCATCTTATGTTCTCCGCGATAGGAACTTTGGAGCGACTCTTTGTTGCACTTTGAGGGATTGTTATGTGATCCAATTATGATATCATTGTTGAGAGAACTTGCACTAGTGAAAGTATGAACCCTAGGCCTTTTTTCAAGCATGCAACACCGTTTTTGCTCACTTTTGTTACTAGTTACCTCACTGTTTTTATTTATTCAGATTATAAAAATATATTTCTAGCATCCATATTACACTTGTATCACCATCTCTTCTCCCAACTAGTGCACCTATACAATTTACCATTGTATTGGGTGTGTTGGGGACACAAGAGACTCTTTGTTATTCGGTTGCAGGGTTGCTTGAGAGAGACCATCTTCATCCTATGCCTCCCACGGCTTGATAAACCTTAGGTCATCCACTTGAGGGAAATTTGCTAATATCCTACAAAACTCTGCGCTTGGAGGCCCAACACGAGTCTACAAGTAGAAGGTTGTGTAGTAGACATCAGCATCTGCCATGGAGGCACCAGGGCAAGAGAGGAGCGCAGTCATAGGAGAAACGAAACCTCGACACGCCCCCTACCTGGCGTGTCAAATGTCGGATTCAGTGCACCGCAGACCCAAGAGGGTTCAAACTCTGGGGCGTGTGCAAAGATCTCAACCTCTCCATCCTCTAGCTCACCTCCGTACTGCCTAGCCTCGCCGGATTCGCGTGAGCGGGGAAGAAGATGGACACTGTAGTTTACCCAAGTTTGGGCCACCTTCCGGTGTAAAACCCTACTCGTGCTTTGTGGTGGATTGGCCTCACGAGGAGCTGAGGATGAACAAGTACAGCGGATGAACAGCCTCTTGAGGGCTATAGGGGTGAGGGTGGAAAGGGTCCGATCCCTCTCTACTGTGGTGGACGACCTATATTTATAGTGGCCTCGATCCTCTTCCCTCAAAACTTAGGTGGGAAGGGATCCCACAGTGGCCAATCCAAAAGGGGACAAGTAGTATATCTTATCCTGACGAAAGGTGGTCTTCTCCTGCAAAGCTTCCAGCCGTGACGTAGCGGTGGGCTCGGCGATGATGTTCGTCCTGTCGAGCTCGTGGTCTTGGTCTTGTTGCACCAGAATGGAAACCTTTGGGGGGATCCTTGGGAACCCACGCCTGTCCTTGCTCCCTTAGAACCGAAAGGGAAACAACCCCTTCTGCACCCACTGGCGCCCTCCTGGCCTTTGTCGTCATGGCTCACGTCATCCCAGCCTCGGGAGGCTGGGTACCTACATAGAGATCTCCGATCCTCAGGAGGCAGCCTGGGGAGGCCGCTCCTCTTGGGGTCTTGGCGTCGCCCACCTCAGGAGGCCCGGGGGAGGCCCTCATGAGGGTCTTGTCCTGAAGACCTTGCCGCTGGACCACACCAGGCCGTCAAGGGTGCCATGTCATCGACCATAGGAAGGCAGGTCTGGGTATCCCTACCATTAGAGTTGCTTTAGCTCAATTTTCTGAACAAAACACCCCCTAGATGTGATATCCCCCCAAGAGGGATGAACTAACCTAGGGTTTTGTTAAAGATGACTTCATGTAGATAGTGAAGATGTGGATGCTCAATGTTGATGTAGTCCATCAAGAGTTGGGAGAAATCCTTTGGAATTTCTCACTTTCAATACCTACATGGGTTAGTCCCACAAGGAAAAGACAAGGATATCTATAGACATAGAGTGAAGTGCACATATCATGATGTCCATGAAGGCAATAAGTTACCTTGTCCTTTTCTTACCAACAAGAGGGTTTGTGACTCCATGAACTAGTGCAAGATGTGGAAGTTGGTTGCACAAGTTCTTGCCAAAATGAATATGAGTAAAATATGTTGGCAAAGTCACCCTCAAGAACACTCTACTTCTTCTTCTTTGGGACCCACATCAACTTGACGGGAATCCTTGGAGTTTTACTTGAATTTGATGAAATAGAGCTTGATTAAGTCTTGGGAACCCACTTGACCATGGCTTGAGTTTCTTCTTCAAATGATTGAATCTCTTCTTGAAGCTTGTCCTTGCCTTTTGGCTTGTGGTCTTGTGGTGGAAGATCATCTTGAGCTTGTATTCCCTCAAAATAAGTGGGTTCATACTTCTCTCTTTAATGAAATAACTTTGTATTGGGGTATTGATCTTCTTCCCATTCAACTCCATTGGCATTGAACTCCGTTCAAAACCAACACCTTGATTCATCCGGTGTCTTCCTTGCTTGCGTACAATTTCTTCGAATTTCTTACTCCCGGCAAGACTCTTGTAAATACCTTGCTCAATAATTTACTTCAATAAGTTATTTTCTTGCTCAAGTGCAACTTGGCTAAGAGAATCATTAGTGGAACCAAGAGAAATACTAGAAGCAACAATATTGGATTTAGCATTGTTATTGTTACTACTAGAAGAAGAACCTTTCTTACTCTTGTTACTAGATTTAACTTGTGGCATGTAAGAAGAACTCTTGTTTCGAAGATCATCATTGATTGCTTTTAGAAACTCATGCTCTTGGTCTAAATTTAGCTTCTCGAAGTGTAGCTTCTAATGAGTTCTTAGGAGCTCTCTATGATCTTCTTGGGTTGTTTCATGAGATAACTTGAGAGTGTTTAGTTCTTTAGTTAGATTCTCAATCTCTTTCTTAGCATTGTCATCTGATTCATCTTGATTATCATGATTACTAGCAAGTTCATTATAGCTCACATCACTAGTTTTATCAACAAGAAAATCATCATCACCTAGCAAATCATCTTCATCACTATCAAAATCAAGATATTCGGGGTGTGATACCTTTGGGCCTTTAGCCATGAAGCATCTTCCAATTCCTTCATTTGGTCAATCAAATATGTCGTAGGAGTTGGAAGACACTAGAGCAAGTCTGGCAACACCTTCATCTTGACTATAGTCAGAGTCGAAGTGATAACTTCTCTTGGAGTGGGTGTTGGAGTCAGAGCCGTAAACCCATTCACCAACATGAGCTTGATGTCTTCGTCTTGTGTATCTCTTTGATGACTTGTCTTTCCTCTCTGAATCCTTGCTTCTTCGAGAGGGTCTTCATTCATAACGATCATCTCTACTCCATCTCTCCCCATGAGGTGATTCATCTCTTCCACTTCTCCTTTTAGGTGAGTCTTCTCTTTTCTTGTGGGTCGCGTACACTCATTGGAGTAGTGTCCGGGTCTTCCACAATTGTAGCAATTATGATCACGATTAGACGATCCTTTCTCACAGTAGGATCTTGACTTGGAGCTTCTATCTTTGCTTCGACTCCTGTAGAATTTTTTGAAGTTCTTCACCATTATACTTACTAGATGATACCCCGTGCGTTGCCACGGAAATTCTTGGCAAATTTTAGAGATGTGATGAATTAAGAAAGAAAAAGTTCAACTAATAATGTGAGTGTAATAGCTGGAATATATGAAATAATATTTCACCGGCATCAAATATAAGTACTAATGTGTAGAGACTACTCCATATTGTTCAGAGAAGAAAGCATAGATAACTGTGGGTCGTGACATGTCATTGAAATTATTACACATAATTATGCTGATGGATGTAGCTAGGCGTCTAAGGACAACAAACATCAGTTACCCACTGTCCCAGTTGAGAAGGGGATGCTATGTCACACAACGGGAGCATCAGGAATACAAAAACATTATAAGTGCGATGGAAATAAACTGCTATCTTTTTTTGACATGAAATAAACTACTATCTGCTGCCGTGTATCACTTGGTACCGTAAGGATGATTAAATTATTGCAACGGTAGCCCGACATCAAAGCAGCCAATGTGGTGCCATACAAGCAGCGGGTGTGATGAATAATCATAAGTGTAGGGCATGGAAACAATAAAAAGGCAACGATTACTGCTTCCATTTCTGCATGTTCTGGTGTCAGTTACTGCACGCATTGCATGCATGCCAGCGTGCACTTGGTGTGGCAGCTCTGAATATTGATCGGACGACTAT
This sequence comes from Triticum aestivum, assembly GCF_018294505.1. Lineage (NCBI taxonomy): Eukaryota > Viridiplantae > Streptophyta > Magnoliopsida > Poales > Poaceae > Triticum > Triticum aestivum. Next base: position 297,443,610 of record NC_057795.1, on the reverse strand, counting down.
GGTAGATTGATCTAGGATATCCAATGGCTAAATTAATTTAGGTGGTGTGGCTCAAGGAAAAGGCAGAGAATTTCTTCTAGTGGGGGCTAGCTATTTAGATATAGTAGATTTCCTCAGTGGAGACTAGCTTGTCACTTGATATTGTAGTGTCGGTGTACTAGAGTAGGGGTACCCTAGTATCCCGAACTTGTGCACGGGCAGTTGCAGCACCCCGCGGCAAGGCTTGCCGGGCGACCGCCAAGGTCCTCCGTGGTTCCTTTGGAACCATTCAAGAACAAAGTATTCAAGCCAAGGAGACAAGGCCCCGACAAGAGGAGCTTGCCGGGAAGGCCAGCCATGGCATCCCAGGGAACTTGCCGCGACGCGCCACGCGTCCCGGCAAGGCAACAAGACCCCGGCAAGAGGAGCTTGCCGGGAAGACCAACCAAGGCGTCTCGAGGCCCGGTGAGCGACAAGCTTCCGGACCCGACAAGACAACGGCCGCGGCAAGGCGTTTGCCGCGGCAGGCGGCCACTCTGTGCCCATGCTCCAGCGCATCCACCAACGTGTCACTCTAGGGGCCTCTCCAAGCGCGCGTGGCGGGAGGCTGTGCAGCCAGCGGTGCGCAGTGGCATGCGAAGCTGACAAGATCGCCATCGTGGCGAGCGGTGGCGCCCCTAACGGTCCTTTTTTGCACTGTTTGGGCGACTCAGACGGGCATTTAATGCCCTTGTCCCCTGCCTTCAGGGTTAGGTAGGGCGCACTGTACAAGTAACTGTACCAACCACCTTGCCTTTTACATTTGTACCCTTCTCTGCGTTGCCACCTGTCGGTGACCCCTTGAGCATATAAAAGGAGGCCCATGCGCAACGTAGAGGAGGTTCGGACCCAAGAAATCACACACGAGGCTCGGTTCATTGGAAGCCAGAAAAACACTTAGCTCTCTCGAGCAAGAACATAATACAGTCAGACAAGCAGCAGTAAGAGTATTATCTCTCCGGAGAGCTCTGAAGCTGGGTAAACTGCTCGTGTGCTTCGCCTTGATCTGCTCTTCGTGCGATCTTCGCCCCCCGCCAAACCGAAAGGGGCTCGGTCCGCCGGTCCCATAGGTGTTCGTGGATCAGTTTCGCCGACATCTTTGGCACGCCAGGTAGGGGGTGTCGAGATTGCGTGAACCTGATCCGGCGTTCACACGAGCTAGATCTTCACTTTCTTCATCAACATGCCACCGAAGAAGAAGACTTCGGCGGCAGCTGCTCCGTCCACGTCACTTCCACCACCACTGGAGCAAACAGGTGGTGGAATGGACGCCGGTGGAAGAACGGACGTCGACGAGGAAGCTTATGATGCTGCCAGGTCCAAGGACAAGGCTGCACAAACCTCGGCGTCCGCGCTTGTTCCGCGCCCATCTCAGGAGGCGCAGGACCAACAGCGTCATGGCACCCGCAGTGCCATACGCATGATAGGCCAAGATCAAGTTGGTGGATCTCGGGGCGCTCAAGACCAACATGCACGCCAGCGTGCTGGCACGAGCGAGGCACGGTCGCCTGGACGGGATACTGCTCCTTCTAACATAGTTAGAAGTCCGAGCACATCCCGCTCCTCGCGCCGTCCGCCGCTGCCACCCACCACTCCAGCAGAAGCTTTGGCGCGAGCTCAACTGCTCCTGGATTACCCTCCGACGTCGGATAAGATCGACGAGTGGAGGGCCACCATTCAGAGTCTCATCGGCTACGCCAACGGCGACACTCCGCGGCAGCCGAGCACGTCGCCGCCGCGGCAGGGTTGCCGGGCGCGAGCCGGTTGCGACGAAACTGGTGGGGGTGCAACTACCATGCAATCACCACCCCGAAGGCCAAGATCGCCGACTTGCCGGATCCACCTCGACAGCGACTCCACCGCATCGTCGGATCCACGAGCTCGTTGCGATCAGCGCCAAGTTCTTCATGATCGACAACAAGAAGACGCTCGTACTCGCATCGAGCGCCGAAGAAAAGCGCAACGTCAATCCGACAAGCGCGCTGGGCCCTCTGTTGACATGCATGCGCCAGGGGAACTAGGCGATCTGCCGTACGCAGTAGGTTGCCCTGCGTTCACTCGTGAGCTGCGACAAGTCTAGTGGCCCAGGACGAAGAACTTCAAGCCAGACGTACCGGAGAAGTACGACGGCAAGATGCATCCGTCGGAGTTCCTCAGCATCTACACCATTGCGGTGCAGGCTGCCGGAGGACGAGACGACAAGATCCTTGCCAACTACTTCCAACTAGTGCTCAAGCCCAACGTCAGATCCTGGCTCATGCACTTGCCGGACAACTCCATATCCTCTTGGGCCGATCTATGCCATCAGTTTGTCGGCGCCTTTAAAGGCGGCCACAAGCCTCATGGCCAAGAGAGTGACCTTCATCTGCTCGCCTAGAAGGAAGGAGAACCCCTGCGCAAGTACATTCAGAGATTCAGCAGCGTGTAGCACAACATCCCAGATGTCCACCCTGCCGCGGTAATCAGCGCATTCCATCAGAACGTGCGGAATCGCAGGATGAGGGAGGAGATGGCGATGTGCAAGATCAGAGACATCAGTGAGCTGTATGCCCTGGCCGACAAGTGTGCACGTGCTGAGGAAGGGAGGAGACTCCCCGGAGAGAACATAGGAGCAGGAGGATCTGACGGTGAGGATGCTGCCCCGGCAAAGAAAAACCGGCGGCGGAACAACAGAAAGAAGAAAGGCAAAGAGGTGCTGGTCGTTGAGCAGTCCGGCAAGACGCCCAAAGCTGGCAGCTCCGGCAAGGAGGTTGCCGCGGAGGTGGCGATCACCGACAAGCAGGACGGCACCAACAAACAGTACTGCAAGATCCACCGCACCAAGGGCCACGATCTCTAGAGCTGCAAGAAAGTCGAGCAGCTTGTTGAGCAACAGAAAGCTGAATACGAGCGGCGCGACAAGGAGAAGGCCCAGGAAGGTGCTGGAGGATCCGGCAAGAAATGTCCCGGTCGAGGAGGACGCCGCGGCAAGGCCAAGCAGCGGCAAGGAGATAGACCTCCTCGCGGTCGCGACAAGGATGAAGATGACGACGACGATGAAGACATGGATGATGAGGAGACTGATGAGCAGGAGTTCCAGAAGGCCACAGAGGTCCTGTGCGTTGACGGCGGTGCTTCTCTGCATACTTCGCACCGCCAGCTCAAGCAGTGGGTGCGGGAAGTTAATGCAGCAGAACCGCCCGTCGAGTCACGCAAGCCTGTGAAATGGTCCAGCACGCCTATCATCTTTGATATTGAGGACCACCCCGATCGCATAACTGCGGTCGGGTGCTTGCCGATTTGGTCTCACCAACTATCCGCAACCTCAAGGTCACTAAGATGTTAGTTGACGGCGGGGCCGGCTTGAACCTGATCTCCTCCGCGGTGCTCCAGAAACTCCAGATCCCTGACAGCGAGCTCGAAGAAACTGGCACATTTCAAGGAATCAACCCGGGAAGGAGCAAGCCGAAGGGAAAGATCACGTTGCCGGTAACATTTGGCAGCGAGTTGAACTTCAGGACTGAGAGGGTTACGTTTGATGTTGCTGACTTTCCATTGCCTTACAATGGAATCCTTGGCCGTCCAGCACTCGCCAAGTTCATGGCAGCCTCTCACTATGCGTACAATGTTCTGAAGATGCCAGGCCCGATAAGTGTCATCTCTGTCCCTGGCGACAAGTAGGATGCCCTTATCTGTGCTGACGAGATCTTCCGGGAAGCAACAGCCGCAACAGAGCGCAAATCACTTGCCGCTGAAGCTCCCGGGGGGAAGAAGAAGACTAAGTCCGGCAAGAGCTCTGATGCCCACTCCGGCAAGCGCACCTCTTCGGAGTGCTGCACTACCATCGAGGACGCACCATCGAGCTCCACCGGCAAGTGTAAGAAGGCGATGGCAGCTCCACCTGAGACCAAGAAGGTGTCCGCCAAGGAGGACAGCACTGGTGGTACCTTCACCATCAGTGCCACTCTCGACCCCAAATAGGAAAGCGCGCTCGTTGCTTTCCTGCGGGCGAACGTCGACGTGTTTGCATGGCAACCGTCTGACATCCCCGGTGTTGCCAGGAAAGTAATTGAGCACCACCTTGCCGTCTGTCCTCATGCGTGGCCCGTCAAGCAGAAAGTCAGGAAACAAGCAGTGGAGCACCAAGAATTCATTGCAGAAGAAATCAAGAAGTTGGAAGCAGCAGGCCTTGTCAGAGGAGTGCTCCATCCCACGTGGTTGGCCAATCCTGTTGTCGTGCGCAAGGCTAACGGGAAATGGAGGCTTTGTATCGACTTTACAGATGTCAATAAAGCTTGTCCCAAACACCCATTTCCTTTGCCACGCATCGACTAGATTGTCGACTCCACGGCCGGATGTGATTTTCTTTCATTTCTTGATGCATACTCAGGATACCATCAGATCTTCATGGCAGAAGAGGATGCGGAGAAGACCGCATTCATCACCCCGTGTGGCACATACTGTTTCGTACGGATGCCTTTTGGTTTGAAGAATGCTGGTTCAACATTTGCAAGGGTAGTCCACCACGCTTTTGAGCCGCAGATGCACAGAAATGTGGAAGCGTACATGGATGACATAGTGGTCAAGAGCAAGGACAGGGTGACCCTGATTCAAGATTTAGATGAAACCTTTGCAAATCTGCGCAAGATCAACCTCAAGCTTAACCCCGAGAAGTGCGTGTTTGGAGTCCCTTCCGGCAAGCTTCTCGGGTTCTTTGTGTCTCAGCGGGGAATTGAAGCCAATCCCGACAAGATCAAGGCCATTGAGCAAATCGAAGCACCAAAGCGCGTCAAGGATGTACGAAGGCTTGCCGGTTGCGTGGCTGCTCTCAGCAGGTTTATCTCTAGGTATGCTGAGCGCGCCCTACCGTTTTTCAAAATATTGAAAAAGGCAGGTCCAATGAAATGGACTCCAGAGGCGGAGGCTGCGCTGCAGGACTTGAAGAGATACCTGTCCTCCACTCCAACACTTGTCACACCTAAGCCACAATAGAAGTTGCTACTGTATATAGCTGCAACCAATCAAGTGGTTAGTGTTGCGTTAGTGGCGGAGAGGGAGGCAGATGATGAGCCAGCAACCACGGCAGATGCATCCAGCGACAAGAAGGGGGCTTCGCCGACAAGCTCTGGTCCCGACAATGTTGGATCTGCGCAGGAGCATGACAAGATGCAGAAGAAAATGGTGCAGCGCCCAGTTTACTTTGTCAGTTCCCTTCTGCAGGGGGCTAGGTCAAGGTACTCTGGTGTGCAGAAGTTACTTTTCGGCCTCCTCATGGCCTCGAGAAAGCTGCGCCATTACTTCCAAGCACATGAGATCACAGTCGTCACTCGTTTTCTGTTGAAGAGGATACTGCAAAATCCAGAAGCGACAGGCAGGATTGTCGAGTGGGCGCTGGAACTGTCAAGCTTTGGCCTCAAGTTTGAAAGTACTTCAACTATCCAAAGCAGAGCATTGGCAGAGTTCATAGCAGAGTGGACGCCAACACCAGATGAAGAAATTCCAGAGACGAGCATCCCCGTCAAGGAGGCGAGCAAAGAGTGGCTGATGTACTTTGATGGTGGCTTCTTGCTGCAAGGCGCCGGTGCGGGCGTGCTGCTTGTCGCACCCACCGGAGAACACCTCAAGTACGTAGTCCAAATGCACTTTCCCAAGGAGCAAGCAACCAACAATACTGCAGAGTATGAAGGATTGCTTGCCAGTCTCAGGATCGCTGCAGACCTTGGGATCAAGAAGCTCGTTGTCAGGGGTGACTCGCAGCTTGTCGTCCGCCAAGTGAACAAGAACTATCAGAGTCCATTGATGGAAGCATATGTTTATGAAGTAAGAAATCTAGAAGAGCACTTTGACGGCCTACAGATGGAGCATGTCCCGAGGTCTCAGAATGACATTGCCGATCGCCTGTCAAAGTGCGCCGCACTGAAGTTACCTGTGGAACCAGGGATCTTTGTGCTCAAGCTGACTCAACCGTCCGTAACACCATCAACTGGATAGGGCAAGAAGAGGAAGTTGATTTCTGGTGACTACTTTCCGGCAGAGCTCCCCGAAGCCGCCGCCAAGAAGGTCCCCAAGATCAACACCAAGGATGCTGAGGGGCAGTCTGCTCCGGCAAGCCTTATGGTTTGTTCCGTTGAAGCAGACGCTCCCGACAAGTTTTGCTCCGGCAAGCTTGCCGGGGAACATCAAGCTCCGGCAGGGCCGCAAGTCCTTGCCGTAGAAGCGGATGTTCCCGCAGCAGCAGATGTGCCTTTAGTCCTTGTTGTCGAGTCACAAGCTCCAGCATGGGCACAGCAGATTGTCCATTTCCTTCAGACAGGAGAACTTCCCGAAGAGCAAGAAGAAGCGGAAGAAGTAGCCCGATAGTCAAGTATGTACCAGTTTGTCGACAGCACACTGTACAGAAGGAGACTCAACGGAGTGAAATTGAAGTGTAGTCAACGGGAAGAAGGACGGAAGCTGTTGGCAGAGATACATGGAGGCATATGTGGCCACCACATTGGCGCAAGAGCACTTGCCGGCAAAGCTTTCCGGGAAGGTTTCTTTTGGCCGACAGCCCTCCAGGATGCGACTGCACAAGTAACCAAGTGTGAAGCGTGCCAGTTCCATTCCAAGCAGATACACCAGCCAGCTCAAGCTCTCCAGATGATCCCTTTATCCTGGCCATTTTCGGTCTGGGGGCTCAATATCCTCGGCCCCTTCTCCCGAGCTGTCGGGGGCTTTGAGTACTTGTACGTTGCGATTGACAAGTTCACAAAGTGGCCGGAAGTGCAATCAGTGAGGAAGGTGACTACACAGTCAGCAGTCAAGTTCTTCAGGTCGATTGTTTGCCGTTTCGGGATCCCTAACAGGATCATCACCGACAACGGCACACAATTCACGAGCTGCACCTTCATGCAGTACGTCCAAGATCTTGGTGCCAAGGTCTGCTTCACTTCTGTTGCTCATCCGAGAAGCAACGGTCAAGCGGAGAGGGAAAATGCTGAAGTGCTGCACGGGCTCAAGACCAGAACTTTCGACAGGCTGCGCAAGTGCGGAAGAAACTGGATCGAGGAGCTGCCAGTGGTTCTTTGGTCGATCAGGACGATGCCAAATCGAGCCACTGGCCAGACACCTTTCGCTCTAGTCTACGGAGCAGAGGCAGTTCTCCCCACGGAACTCGCATATGGATCACCACGAGTGCTCGCTTATGATGAGCTTGAGCAAGAGCAGCTGCGACAAGATGACGCGCTGCACCTTGAGGAGGATCGTCTTCAGGCTGCTGTACGAGCTGCTCGATACCAGCAAGCTTTGCGCCGCTACCATAGCCGCAAAGTTAATGCCAGAAGCTTCGAGGAAGGCGACCTTGTTCTTCGGCGCGTTCAGTCCGCCAAGAATTCCAACAAGTTGACGCCGAAGTGGGAAGGCCCTTATCGGGTGAAACGAGTCACTAGGCCTGGCGCTGTCTGCCTTGAGACCGAAGATGGCACTCCGGTGAGCAACTCCTGGAACATTGAGCATCTTCGTAAGTTTTACCCGTAGGGCGCGGTTGCCAGAACCCGTTCCGGCAACCACCTTTTGTACAAGTCTTGCGGATGTTGCATGTAATCCTTTGTACAAAGCCGGGCGCAGATCCCGTGCATAAGTAAAGCTCATGTGCTCAGCACATCTTGTCGATTTCATGCTTTATACTTTATATTTGCATGCGTTATCTCACACTTTGTGCAGCACCTACCCCCGGTAAGCAATAACGAGCCAGAAGGCACCATATCTTTATTTTCTCTTCTTTCTTTTTCTCAACAAAGGAAAGCAAGGTTCCCTCGCACACAAGTTTGCCGGGGGAAAGGAGAAGATAATGGTGTGGACCAAGCGCCGTTCGAGGAATTTTCGCCTTGCCGGAAAGCAAACGACAGAAAAGCTAAGTTGCCAAAGTTTGAGCAATTGGTTTTAAATTTTTAAGTTATCTTCCTCGAACGACCGTGCTTTCTATGGAAAACCTGTGCGCGGAGGAACCAACTCATAGCTAGTTACGCCCTTACTTTGTTTCGAGTCCGCTCAACAACTTAAGTGCGCTGCAACTAGTCGTGACAAGGTTTCTTGTCGGAAGCGACACCGCCAGCAGGCTACTGACATTCCGCACTCAGCGCTCGCGGCTCGGGTGCCTGCGCCGACAAGTTCCCTAAAAGCGTAGGGTAAAAACATACAAAGGAAGGAATCTAGTAAAGGAAATAACGTAGCAATTGATACCAGAAATAACTTGTCGAGTTATATTACAAAATAAACTTGTCGCGGATCTAATAGATTGATCTCATAATGTGGCCAGCAGCGACAAGCAGAAAAAGACATGGGTGGCCTAGTCTACGCGATCGCCCTCAACCCTCTTGATCTCGCTCACCTTGTCCACAATGGGTGTGACAAGGGCCTTGAGCACGTCCAGATCGGCGTCAGGCGGAAAGGACTTGAGGACGTTGGTGAGGTTGAGGCCTGGATTGCGGAAGGCCACCTTCATCAGCACCTTCTGGAGAGCTCCTGCGCAGATCCTATGCGACTCGTTGGCCAGCTACTTTGGGATCCTCTCCCGGAGTCGCTGGAGTGCCGTCGCCACGCCCTTGAAGAACAGGCTGAGCTTGGCGCTGGGTTGGAGATGCTCGTCGGAAGGATACCCAAAGTCCTCCATCCCCAGCTGCGCCAGCTCCCCGTTGATGACTGCGGCGATATTCACCAGACCCTTGGTCCAGAGCTCCACCGTCTCCCTAAATGAGTTCTGGGTAACGGCGATGCTCTCCAGCAGCGCCTTGTCGGCCTTGATCTTCTTCGACAGGGTCACCTCTCGCTCCTTGGCGCCGTCCAGCGTCTGAGTCAGCGTGGCCAGCTTCAACTCCAGGTCTGCATTGGAATCCTTGGCGGCGTTGAGCTCCTTGCCCCTCTCGCTCCTCTCGCTCCTTCTCGCGCTCACGCTTGAGCGCGACAAGCTCCTCGCCGCTCTTCCTGATGTTGGCCTCCAGCTGTGCCACCTTCGCCTCCAGCTCTTTCTTGGCGGCCTTTGTAGTTGCGGCAGCGTCCTTTGCTTCTTTGAGCGCCCCGCCAATCGCTTGCTCACGCTCGGCAAGCTCCTCCTCGTAGCTGTCGAGGTGGGCCTTCCGCTGCACCAACTCGCCTTCTCGCGCGGACTGCTTCTCGGCAGCAAGCCTTTGTTCCTCCTCAGCTTCGGCCTTCTCGAGGAGGAAGGCTGTACGCTCCTCAGCGAGTCGCTCCCGCTCCTGTTCCAGGGACCGGAGAGTTTCTTGATTGAGGCCCCAGAGCTCCTCCGCGCATTTCTCCATATCGACCCCCGCCTTCGCGACGAGCGCTTCTCGGGAAGCCAGCTTGGCCTGTCATGCGCGGTAGAGTGACAACAGCTTCCGCAGCAGCTGCTCCTCCTCAGGCTCGCCACTGCTGCTGCTTGGCGCGTCAACCAACGACAGCCCAGCGGAGGCGAGCACCTCCTCATCGACCGGCGCCCTGGATCTCGACGCCCAGGGAAGCTTGATGAAGATATCGTCGCCGGACTTCAAGTAGGCGCCGGGTTGGGGCTCTTCGGAGCCTGGCTCCGCGGCAGCGGCGGAGGGATCGGCGGTCGGCGCAGTGCCTGGCGCTCCTGCGGCCTCAGGGCCGTCAGTGCGATCGCCCGACCCCTTGCCAGCTTCTATGGCGGCAGCCTTGGCGGCCTCTTCGCCGGCGGGCTCATCAGCACCGGCCCCTTCTTCGTTGGCGGCGGCGTCATCGGTGCTGCCACACGCGCCTTCCTCGCCGGCGTCCTCAGTCTCCATTGGCTCCGCAGCAGATGGATCTGAAGAACGAAGAAGGGAGGGAAGTCAAGCAAATATGCAAGAAGAAAATCAGAAGAAGAAGAACCGAAGGGAAGTTTTTAGACAAGTGGATTACCTGTACCAAGATCAGCAGTTGCGGTCTCAGCCGCCGCAGGGTTGTTGGTGCTATCCCTTGCCGGAGAGTTGCCCCTTGCCGGAGAGTTCTCCCTTGCCGGAGAGCACTCCCTTGCCGGGGACTCCTCCCTTGGCGGCGTAGTAGAAGCAGATGGAACTTCGGGACTAGCTTCCGGGCGCTCCTGATGTGGCTGTTCTGCTCCTACACAAATCAACAAGCAAGATATCAGTAGAGAAAAGAGCACCCGTGCGCACCCGACAGCAGAAAATATAACTACAAACTTACGCTGGGGGCTGCGCTGGGGGCTACTTTGGGGAGTGGTTGCCGGATCCGTCAAGGTGGTCTCGGACACACCCCCTGCTAACATGGTGGGGTCATCCTCGATGATGATCACCGCGGCCTTGGCTCTCTTCGCCGCTCTCTGGGCCAGCGTCCTGAAAAGGAATAGGTTCAGATTGAAGCAAGTCAGCTACAAGGCAAAAACAGCAAGAATTGGAGAACTACAAGAACACCAAAGAAACTTAGTCTTCTTCCTCCTCGTCGGAGCTGAGCGTGGAGAGATCGAAGTCCGGCTCCCCTCCGGTGCGGCGAGGCGGAGGAGTAGGATCCCTTGCCCGCTTGGCAGGGGCGGTGGCGGTGGACCGGGAAGATCCCGCCCCAGTTGCCGCAGCGGCGTGAGGCGCTCCCGCGGCAACATTGCTTGCCGCGGTAGAGCGTGTCGCGCGGCTTGGCGGCTATTGGCTCGTTTGCCGCCCCGCTACGTCCCCGGCCCTACGGAGACGCCTTCTTAGCGGGGCCGGGGGCTCCGCCTGCGGCAAGCTGTCGGAAGGCTCGGGCTCTTCCTCGCCGGCCTCGCTCGGCTCAGCTTCAGAGCCGGCAAGATCTTCCTCGCGAACGAACTCCGCGCACTAGGCAAGGTTTGCCGCCTCTGCCTCCTCTACGGTGAACCCGAACGTGCCCGCGGCAGCTGCTGCCACAGCCTCTTCCGCCCTAGTGGCGATGCGCTGCAGCTCCGCGTCGGTGGTGTCGCGGGTGAGGCTCTTCTGCTCGTCGGCGCGGACTGGCACTTCTACCAAGTCGTCGAAGAACGCTTGCACGACGTCATCCGCGGGTTCTTGCCAAGTTGGGGCGATTTCGTGCGAATCGCACAACGGCATCATCGCGCGGATCCGGTCAAGCGACGAGTTATTGCACAAAGGAACAACGGTCCTCGGCAGCATGAAGGGATGCTGAGGATCGCATTTGAACAACTCCAGGAGCATCGCATCCAGCTCCAGGACGGTGAAATTGAAGTTGAGGCCCGGCCGCAGCCTCATGATGTCTGCCGAGTTCTTGAACTCCCAGGCAGGCCTCCACCTCTCCTGCAGAGGGGCAATGCGGCGGCGAAGGAAATCTGCGCCGACAGCGCCTACAGTGAGCCCGGCAAGCCTGAGGCGAAGGATCCGGGGCCACGTTGCTCCAATCATTACCACACACTATGGGGGCTTGGCGCACGGCAGTGAACGGCTGCGGGTTCTCCTCGACGATCCAACACCACTCCGCTCTCCACTCCTCCCACTTGCTGCGGAGCTCACCCTCCAGATACGCCTCCTTCTTGCCGACTCTCAAGATCCAGGAGATCCCTCCATTAAGAGGCTCTCCTCTCTCGACCCGAGGCATGAAGAAATGGCGGAAAAGGGCTACATTTGGGTGGACTCCGACAAAGTTTTTGCACAAATGTACAAAAACTACCATGGTCAGAACGGCGTTGGGGGTGAAATCAAGGAGGCAGAGCCCGTAGGTGTTCATTATGTCGCAGAAGAACTCCGAGAAGGGCGGGCAGAGCCCGCAATAGAAGAACAGCGCGAAGAATGGGTACCCGTTTGGAGCCAGTTCAGAAGCGGCGGCCGGGAGTACCCTCGTGCGCGGATGCGCCCGCGTCTCCGTCGCCGAGCTGGGGGGAGAAGATCGCCCGCTCCTTCCGCAGCGCCGCAAGCCGCTGCGCCTCGGCCGACTTCACGCCCTTCCCCTTGTCGGCTTTTGGAGCCATGGCGGAGGTGGCAGGGGAGGTCGACGGCGTTGGTGAAGCTGGTGGCAATGGGGGGCGGAGCGCTGCTCTCAATCAGCTTGGAGAAGAAGGGGGGAGCGGCGGAGGTTTGTGAAGATGGAGTAGTGGCAACCAGCAAGGGGGAACAAACTGCCCCTGTTTCCTCTGCTTATAAAGAGGGAGGGGGCGGACGTTTCGCCCTTCCGAATAAAGAAACCACCCACGATCTCTCCCATGACGCCGCATTCAACGCGTGCCGTTAGGGGAGGGCGCGGTGGATACGGAGTTAGATTCGCCGTGGCACAGGCTGCGTGTGCCCGTGCCCTGTCTTGGGCCTGGCCCAACAGCGCTCGGCACCGTGTATGGCCCAGGCCCGGGGGCTCCTGTCGGTGTACTAGAGTAGGGGTACCCTAGTATCCCGAACTTGTGCATGGGCAGTTGCAGCACCCCGTGGCAAGGCTTGCCGGGCAACCGCCAAGGTCCTCTGTGGTTCCTTTGGAACCATTCAAGAACAAAGTATTCAAGCCAAGGAGACAAGGCCCCGGCAAGAGGAGCTTGCCGGGAAGGCCAGCCAAGGCATCCCAGGGAACTTGCCGTGACGCGCCACACGTCCCGGCAAGGCAACAAGACCCCGGCAACAGGAGATTGCCGGGAAGACCAACTAAGGCGTCTCGAGGCCCGGTGAGCGACAAGCTTCCGGACCCGACAAGACAACGGCCGCGGCAAGGCGCTTGCCGCGGCAGGCGGCCACTCTGTGCCCATGCTCCAGCGCATCCACCAACGTGTCGCTCTAGGGGCCTCTCCAGGCGCGCGTGGCGGGAGGCTGTGCAGCCAGCGGTGCGCAGTGGCGTGCGAAGCTGACAAGATCGCCATCGTGGCGAGTGGTGGCGCCCCTAACGGTCCTTTTTTGCATTGTTTGGGCGACTCAGACGGGCATTTAATGCCCTTGTCCCCTGCCGTCAGAGTTAGGTAGGGTGCACTGTACAAGTAACTGTACCAACCACCTCGCTTTTTACATTTGTACCCTTCTCTGCGTTGCCACCTGTCGGTGACCCCTTGAGCATATAAAAGGAGGCCCATGCGCAACGTAGAGGAGGTTCGAACCCAAGAAATCACACACGAGGTTCGGTTCATTGGAAGCCAGAAAAACACTTAGCTCTCTTGAGCAAGAACATAATACAGTCATACAAGCAGCAGTAGAAGTATTATCTCTCCGGAGAGCTCCGAAGCTGGGTAAACTGCTCGTGTGATTCGCCTCGATCTGCTCTTCGTGTGATCTCCGCCCCCCGCCGAACCGAAAGGGGCTCTGTCCTCCGGTCCCATAGGTGTTCGTGGATCAGTTTCCCCGACATGTAGGAGCGTCAGTTGAAGCTTTGTATGCACCACTTGACTTATTGTGGAGCTCCTCCTTATCCTTGAGTGACATTTCATGTGTGGCAGTTCTTCCAATGACTTTCGTGGGCTTGAGTCCTTTGTAATTGGGCATCATTTGGATCAATGTGCACACGGTATCATATTTTCCATCCAAGGTTCTAAGGATCTCCTTGATGATGAACTTGTCGATCATCTCTTCAATTCCTAAGCCGGCAATCTCATTTTTGATGAGAGCAAGCCAAGAGTACATTTCAGCGACTCCTTCACCATCCTTGATCTTGAACTTGTCAAGTTGACTTTGGAGCATGTTAAACTTGGATTCCTTGACAGACTCGGTACCTCCTGCATATCAATTAAAGTATCCCAAATTTCCTTTCCATTCTCATGGCGGCTGATTTTGTTGAACAGCTCGGGGGACAAACCATTGAAGAGAATAATACAAGCTTGAGCATTGTATTGTAACATCTTCAATTCTTCCGTGGTCGCTTCACAATCTGGTTCTCTACCATCCTCAAAAAATTGACCTTGCAAGCCAATACGAACAATGACCCAAACGACGGGGTTATGACCAAGAATATGCATTTTTCATCTTATGCTTCCAACTAGCAAAAATTGTACCATCAAAGTAAAGACCTCTACGGTGATAGTTACCCTCACTAGACTCCATACTCTCCTAGGTTGTGAAACCAAGGCTACGGAGACCAAAGAAATGGAAATCATGGCTGCGGAGACCAAAGCTCAGATACCACTTGTAGGATCGAAAGTATGTCTAGGGGGTGATTAGACTACTTGACCAAATAAAACATAACCTTTTCTGAATTTTAGTTGTGGGCAGATTTTAGCAATTATAGCAAGTCAAGCAACACTCTACACATGCAATTCTATGAGTATATCAGCGAAAAGTAAGACATTGCACATGTATGTAAAGGAGGGCTTTGGAGAAGGCAAACACAATGGAGACACGATGATTTTTGGCGTGGTTCCAGTGGGTGGTGCTATCATACGTCCATGTTGATGGATTATTCAACCCAGGAAGGGTAAAGGCTGCGCGGGTCCATGGAGGGCTCCACCCACGAGGGGTCCGCGAAGAACCAACCTTGTCTATCCCACGATGGCCATCGTCCATGAAGGACTTCCCTCATTCAGGTAGATCTTCACGAATTAGGCGATCTCTTTACCCTTACAAACTTCTTGGTTCAACTCCACATCATGTCGGAGGCTCCCAAGCGACACCTAACCAATCTAAGAGACACCACTCTCCAAAAGGTAATAGACGGTGTGGTGATGATGATGAACTCCTTGCTCTTGTGCCTCAAATGATAGTCTCCCCAACACTCAACTCTCTCTCACAGATTTGGCTATGGTGCAAGAAGGATTTGAGTGGAAAGAAACTTGGGGAAGGCTAGAAATCAAGGTTCAAATGGTAGGAATGGGAACTCTTGATCTCAACACATGAGTAGGTGGTTCTCTCTCAGGAAATGAGTAGTGGAAGTGTAGGCACTTTCTGATGGCTCTGTTACTTAGTAAGAGGGGTGGAGGGGTATATATAGCCTCCACACGAAATCCAACCATTACACACTTTTGACTCAACTTGGTGGCACCGCTCAGAAATATTGGTGGCACCGACCTGTGTAAAAAATATGAACGTTGGAGGTCTAGAGGGACTGACTGGGAACAACTCGGATGGACCAATGTGCAATGGTAGGGCAGAACCTCGCTCCGGTGGTACCGATTGCATCATCACGGTGAGACCGAAATAAGTGCAATAAGTAATAGAAGGTTGACAAGCCATCTCGGTGGCACCAATTGCAAAACTCGGTGGGAGCAAAATAATTGCAACAGGCAACGGGGAGTTGTCAAGGCCATCTCGGTGAGACCGAGATCCATATCGATGGATCCGATTTTGTTTGGGTTTGATTGTGGTAGTGTCCAGATGAACTCGGTGGGTCCGGATGGGTATGATTCGCGGGACCGAGTTGAATTTAGGGTTTATGACAGATTTGGATAGAGAAAGTGGCTGAGGGTTTTGGAGCAATATCACTAAGCACTTGAGTAACCAGATCATCATCGAAACCTCATCCCCTTTTAATAGTATTGGCTTTCCTATGGAGTCAATGTGATCTTGGATCACTTAACAAAAAATGCAGAGTCTTGAGCTTTTGCCAATCCATGTCTTTAGCATTTTGAGGGTCCACAATCACTAATCCTTGTCATACCAATCATTAAACTTCCTGAAATCTTTTACTTGTACGGATATTAGTTAAATGAGATATATGTTGTTATTAATTACCAAAAGCACCCGGGGATTAGTTGCACTTTCACATATGTTGTGTACATGCATCTTATTTGTGCGAGTATATACCATATGGTCATTCATGCATGTTTGTTTGTCGTTGTTTTTGTTTGTGTTCATCTATGCAACATGTCCATGGAAATGTAAATCATGTTTCAGAATTGCTAAGACTCATACAGATGAGTGTGATACCTCATCTAAGTTTCAATCCATTTGATCAATCTCTATAAATTTTCTGCAATTCTTTGAGCAGGGTTGTTTTCTCCCGCACATTTCGTGTTGCTCGTCTGTTGTTCATTTTGCAGCCCATTGCACCGTGTGTCTTTCTTTTTGGGGCCGTTTTCGTGGTCTAATTTTTTCTTTGTGTGGTAGTTGAAGAGAAGAGTTGTTTGTATAAGTCAAAGAGATGAGCTAGCCGCTTGCTCATCAGTTCTGTTCTTCGCGCTCTCTCTCTATTTTGGAGTAAAGGCGACCCGACCAAGTTTCTAAACAGTACAATGACGGTCAACGATCCGTTTCTTGTTCTTTTGCAAGTCTAACACAAATGTGTAAGAAGCCCGTCTCTTTTTATTTTTCTTGTTCCATTTGCAAGTGGACCACTGATATGCATCTGGGTCCAAATCATTTTGGTCTCTTCTGCAAGTGTACTTTCATATGTAACTGTGTTCGCCTCTTTTACTTCTTGTCCTAATTGGAATTCAACCACCGACATGCAACCCATCCCAACACATATTTAGATTATGTTGCAAGTGCACCCTTGTCATGATACTAGGCCAGCCTCTCTTATTTTTTATTGTCCTAGTTGCAAGTCAACTATCCACATGCAACTAGGGTCCTATCCATTTTTTCTCAGTTGCATGTTGACCACAGACATGCAACTTGAGGTACGACACCAATTTTTTCCAAGTTTCAAAATTACCTTGACACGTGTGACGCCCCTCATTCAATCATACACTAATCATACACGCAAACGTGTACGACCAAGATCAGGGACTCACGGGAAGATATCACAATACAACTCTAGACACAAATTAAAGTCATGCAAGCTTCATATTACAAGCCAGGGGCCTCGAGGGCTCGAATACATAAGCTCGATCATAAACAAGTCAGCGGAATCAACAATATCTGAGTAGAGACATAAGTGAAATAGGTTGCCATTAGATGGCTAGGGAAAACAGGGATACAGATTGAAGAGGCGCATGCCTCCTTCCTGGGATCCTTCTAAACTACTGATAACCCACAAGTGTAGGGGATCGCAACAGCTTTCGAGGGTAAAGTATTCAACCCAAATTTATTGATTCGACACAAGGGGAGCCAAAGAATATTCTTGAGTATTAGCAGTTGAGTTGTCAATTCAACCACACCTGGATAACTTAGTATCTGCAGCAAAGTATTTAGTAGCAAAGTAGTATGATAATAAAGGTAACGGTAGGAAAAGTAAAGATAATTGTTTTTGGGTTTTTGTAGTGGTTGTAAAAATAGCAACGGAAAAGTAAATAAGCGAAGAACAATATGTGAAAAGCTCATAGGCAATGGATCAGTGATGGATAATTATGCCTGATGTGATTCCTCATGTAATAGCTATAACATAGGGTGACACAGAACTAGCTCCAATTCATCAATTTAATGTAGGCATGTATTCCGTAAATAGTCATATGTGCTTATGGAAAAGAACTTGCATGGCATCTTTTGTCCTACCCTCCTGTGGCAGCGGGGTCCTAGCGGAAACTTAGGGATATTCAGGCCTCCTTTTAATAGAGAACCAGAACAAAGCATTACCACAGAGTGAATACATGAACTCCTCAAACTACGGTCATCACCGAGAAGTATCCCGATTATTGTCACTTCGGGGTTGTCGGATCATAACTCATAATAGGTGACTATAGACTTGCAAGATAGGATCAAGAACACACATATATTCATGAAAACATAATAGGTTCAGATCAGAAATCATGGCACTCGGGCCCTAGTGACAAGCATTAAGCATAGCAAAGTCATAGCAACATCAATCTCGGAACATAGTGGATACTAGGGATCAAACCCTAGCAAAACTAACTTGATTACATGGTAAATCTCATCCAACCCATCACCGTCCAGCAAGCCTACGATGGAATTACTCACGCATGGCGGTGAGCATCATGAAATTGGTGATGGACGATGGTTGATGATGATGACGGCGATGAATCCCCCTCTCCAGAGCTCCAAACGGACTCCAGATCAGCCCTCCCGAGAGAGATTAGGGCTTGGCGGCGGCTCCATGTCGTAAAACGCGATGAAACTTTCTCTCTGATTTTTTTCTCCCCGAACGTGAATATATGGAGTTGGAGTTGAGGTCAGTGGAGGTCCAGGGGGCCCACGAGATAGGGGGGCATGCCCTATAGGGGGGCACCCCCCTGTCTCGTGGACATGGTGTGGGCCCCCTGGTGTATTTCTTTTGCCCAAAAATTCTTATTAATTCCAAAAAGTGCCTCCGTGGATTTTCAGGACAATCCGAGAACAACATCATGGCAGATCTGCTGAAAACAGCGTCAGTCCAGGTTAGTTTCATTCAAATCATGCAAGTTAGAGTCCAAAACAAGGGCAAAAGTGTTTGGAAAAGTAGATACGTTGGAGACGTATCAACTACTCCTAGTTGTCGGCTGCCTACTCGTAGTAATAAGCACCCTCAGAGTAGTGGTAGTCGTCGTGGCATCTGGCTCCTAGGATCCACCATTTAGTTGCGGCATCCGAGAAGAATGGAAATGGGGGAAAAGCGGGAGCAAAGCAACCGTGATTACTCATCCAAAGCACTCGCAAGCAAGGATCTACACCACATATGCATCGGTATCAATGAAATGGGTAGTATCTGTGGACTGAACAGCAGAATTCCAGAATAAGAGGGGAAGAAGCTAGTCCTAGCAAAGACTACGCTTCGGGCCTCCACCATCTTGCAGCAGTAGAAGAGAGTAGCTAGCATAGTAACAAGTATCATCCAATAGCATAATCCTACCCGACGATCCTCTTGTCGTCACATTGTGAGAGAGTGATCACCGGGTTGTATCTGGCACTTATATGGGTGTGTTTTATTAAGTATTTGGTTCTAGTTGTAAGAGGTCGGAATACAACTCCAAGTCATCCTGTTACCGTGGACATGGCTATTCGAATAGATCAATCTTCCCTGCAAGGGTGCACCACATTCCCGATACACTTTTATGCGGAGCATCCCGAGTCCATCCACATGAACATTCCATCACCACCACAAGCACCGAGTGGACCAATGAAAAGAGCACGTGCACGCGCCATCGAGAACGAGGTCACTTCTTTCCTCTTCGAGTCTTATTCGGATTCGCGTGAGAATTTGATTCTACCTCAAATGGAGACATTGTTCATTCTTAGGTACAAAGAAGAAACCCAGGAAGAAGTTGCAAGGGTGACTCAAGCATGTGCGGAGAAGAAGAGTGAAGAAGGATGTTGGAAGGAAAAAACCCCTAGGCACCCCGGGTGCCCGACCTCTCAAACTCTAGGTGCCCGGCCACCACCATCGGGCGCTGCCCCTGCATGCCCCAGGTGCCCGACCCCTTGCTCCCGGGTGCCTGGGCCCCTGCCCAGCCGCCAGCCGCCTCCCGGGTGCCCAGGCCTTGGATACCCGGGTGTCCGGCCCCTCCCAGCCGGCCGCCTGGTATCACCCTGGGTGCCCGGGCTTTGGACCCCCGGGTACCCGGCCACCCTCCAGCTGGCCCCTTGTATAGGTCGTATGCCCGACCCTTTGCCCCGGGTGCCCGGTCTCACCTAGGAACCCGCCTCTGCTCGGGCCGGGTGCCCGACCCCCTTTGCCCCGGGTGCCCGGACCCCTCCGAATGTGCCTGCATGCAAAGTGGGGTTTTGACCCTTGTATCCCCCTCTCCCTTCTATTTTGTCCTTAGCCTATATAAAATCCTCCCCTAGCTCATTAGAGGGATAGCAAAGTATGTGATAGACACTAGAGAGCTTTGCTCCTTGTATCCCCTCCTCTTGGAGATCAAGCCCCCACCTTGGGAAGAATCCTTTGGATTGTCGAGGCCTCCTCTTGGAGAAGATCAACATCAAGACCTCATATCCTAGGAGTGGGAAGAACTTTACCCCTAGTGCTACTTTCCTTGAATTGTGCTTGTATACTTGTGGATCTCATGTTTTCTACTCTAGTGGATGTGTTATTTGGGTTTGTTTGAGTGATTTGTTCTTTGTGTTCTTGAGTGTTATTCCTCTTTCCCCCTCCAAGGGTGAAAAGATCCCCTCTAGGGTTGCACCCTACAACATCTTGGTATCATGAGCAAGGTTCATTCACATCTTGGAGTCCCATCCCCCCATTTGCTAGCTTGATTTTGTTGTCTTTTGTCCTAACTCGAAAATCCCCACAAAAATAGCCCCAAAAAATTTTCTTGCAATTTGTTGGATCTTGTGACATTTGGTTGTTTTGGTCCATGTATTTGTTGTTTGGCAAGTGGATCTAGCCCCTACCCATCAATACCCACCCTTCCCACCACGAAATCCACGGAATTTCATCATCTCCCAAAAACATTAGCCCAAATCCGACATCCCCGTGTGCCCACACCTCGAACCCAGGGGCACCCGCACCCCCGGGCTGTTTGCCCCGGTCCACCCCGAGCACCCGCACCTCCCACCCCCAGGTGCCCCCCCTCAAAACAGCCCAACTATAACTCCGTTTTGGCCATAATTTCCAACTCCCAAGCCCGTTTTTTGTGTTCTTTAGCTCGTTCGGAAGCTCTTGACATCCCCCATCCACATATATCATTACCACCACCATTAGCCTCCATAAAAAATTCATCATAAAAGCACCCACCTTCCGCATTTGATCAATTTTGAGTTGTTGTTTCCATTTCCTAAGGTGTTTCGGCTACTTAGGAACATGTGACATCGACATCACCGCCATTCATTATCGCCTCGGAGTCGTGATCACCAACAATCTTCACTGTTGACACCGCTAACCGTAAGAAAAGATGGTAACCTTGATGACACTTACTTCACACCCTTGCTTTTGCATTGATAACCCGAGCCATTTTGCGTCACTTACCCATCGAGACTAGCGAGTTGAGAATTGTCGAGCCACGCTATTGTGCACCATAGTGATTTCGCTATCATCTTTGTGCCATAAGTCTCTCTCGTGCATATCTTACATACTTGTCTCGTATCATACTTGGCTCGAGCATCAAGCATAGTGAAAAAAAAAGAAAGCAAAGCTTTTAAGCAAAAAGAGGAGAAACAAAGAGCTTGTAAGCAATAGCATTGAGCCATTTTGCATCGATATATCATCTTGGTCACCATGCATAGCATAGTTGGGATTGAAGACGACACGTTTCTCTCATCGGTTGGTGCACAAGCGTATCTTTCCCATTTGAGCAATCGAGCTAGCGTCTCCCTATCATCCGTACAATGAGAGCATTTTCCGTGGTTACACATTTTGAGCTCACTCCTTGGTTGTGCGGATCCCATCTATCTTCTGTATGTGTGTTTCTAGTGATATTCTTGGGTTTAATCTATTTGCTTTACTTGCAATTTTGTGAACCTTCTCAACCTTATCGATATCTTGACTAACATTTGCTTGAAATGTTTGCCACCATCCTAACCGAGCTACTCCATAAGCTTTATTTGCCTAGGTGTGAGAAACAAACCCGATACCAATTCTCCTATTGTTCCATTACATAGAGCGATACTTGATACATCCACAATCCTCGAAAAAGGTAACTTCGGTACTGTTCTCTCATTTTCCTGCTCACCCCACTTGGTTATGATGGATAGGCCCAGTTCTTCGGCAAACCCACTTTTCGAGGAGCAAGGTGATGATCGCGACTACGTTACCAAGAGCCACTTCATCGCGCAACGAACTCTCCATCAAAAAAGTGAAGCTTTGGGTGAACGCCTTGAGCAACTCGCCACTGACCTTCGTCAACCGGAAACAAGGAACTATGACTACATCGACGCCAAGTTCACCACACAAATGGAAGAATTCCGCAACATGATCGTGCGACCCCCGTCTTCCTCAACCTCTTCAACAAGACGGCTCCACTCAAGCTGCTGCTCAACTCGGCAATTTTTGGACTACTCCTCTTATAATGCAAGTCATCCACGAGCTCGCTGTCCTCGACGTGATGATCCTCAAGATTGCCAAGCTCAAGAAAGTCCATTCCAAGGCAATGGCTTACAAGACCGAGATCGAGCACGTGAAAGGGCGCGACAACAAGCGCAAGAAGCAATGGAGCAAGAGCAAATACCTCCACAACTGCAACATTGAGAACCTCAAGATGATGACACCATCCGTCAAGCACAAGCACTCGAAGAGCAACGAGAACTCCGCGAGACCACTACAGCCGTTGAAGAGCTCAACCGCCAAGTTTGTGAACAAGAGGAAGCACTTTGTTAAGAACAACAAGAAAGACGAAACCAAGCACATATTCCTCGTCCTCCTCCACGACAAGAATGACACCAAGTGGAACAAGTGCTTCAAGACCCTCCTCCATGCCAAGAGTGACATCTTGAGGAACAAGCATTTGATGACCTTCCTCCACGGCAAGAGCGACATCAATACCGCTACTATGATGAAGAACTCCGCTACGACAAGCTCAAGTTCACCATGCCCAAGTTCTCCAGAAGCAATGATCCCGAAGAATATCTCTCATGGGCCTTGAAGGTGGACAAGATATTCCATTTTCGCAACTACTACAAGCAAAAGAAGATCGCCATGGCCTCCCGTGAGTTTCAAGACTACGTCCTCATTTGGTGGGAACAAGTGATCGAGCGGGGACAAACAAGAGGCAAACCACCAATCACAACTGGGACGGAAATGAAGGATGTCATGAGAGCTCGCTTCGTGCCTACACACTACACCCGTGATCTCTTCAAGAAGTTGCAACTCTTCAAGCAAGGCATGAAGACGGTCGAAGAATACTACCAATAAATGGAAGTTGCCATGATAAGAGCCAATGTAAAAGAAGATGATGAGCAGACAATGGCATGCTTCTTGAACGGCCTCAACCACCCAATCAAGCGAATTGCTGACTTCCAACCCTACTCCAACCTCTTGAGCTAGTTCATCAAGCGACCCAGGCCGAGCGACAAGTGCAAGATGACTTCAAATATGCCAAATACGCATCCAAGACCTACGGCTCCTACACTCAAGCTCCCATGACTTCAGCACCTCCTTCATCAACTCGAGCATCACCAAGTACCGGCGACAAGTCAAGTTCCAAGCAAGTGCCGCCTTCCTCGACTCGTCCTACGGCAAGCACCTACAAACACTACTGGAATCAGCTACTTTGCCATCTGCCAGCTCTTTGCCGTCAGCTAGCGGATGGCAAAGAAGCACTTTGCCATCAGCTACCAGAAAGCAGACGGCAAAGAACTGGCTGATGGCAAAGAGAGCCTTTGCCATCAGCCTGATCTTTGCCGTCTGCTAGCAGACGACAAAGAATCTTTGCCGTCCGCTAGCGGACGGCAAAGAGGGAGGGGTGGCCCACTGAGGAGCTGGTTAAAAAATTCTTAACGGCCCCCCGCTTTGCCATCCGCTAGCGGACGGCAAAGGTGGCGGACGACAAAGATTAAACGTATCTAACGGCCAGCGCGCCCCACTCCTCCTCTCTCTCTCTGTTTCCCTCCCACACACGCGCGCCGCCGCCCCCACCACTCGCCGCCGCCCGGTCGCACCACCGCCCCGCCGCCCCACCGGCCCCCGCCCCGTCTCAGCGCCGCCGCGCCCAGGCCCCCCGGCGACCCAGCCCCCCATGCCCCACCGCCCCGGGCCCGGCGCCGACGCCCCGCCCCCCTCCTCCACCGGCCCCCCGCCTCGTCGCAAATGCCGCCAGGCGCCGTCGCTTCACCGGCCGCCCGCCCTGTCGCCCCCCGCCGCCCTGCCGTGTCGGTGCCGCTGCGCCCCGCCCCCCCCCCAGTGCCCCGGCCCCCCCGCGCCCCACCGCCCTGGGACCGCCGCCGCCGCCCCAGGCCGCCCAGGCCGCCCCGCCCCTCCTCCACCGGCCACCTCCTCCACCGGCCCAGGTGAGCTCTACCTCTCCTATGTTTTTCCTTTTTTCTGTTTTTTTAGTTTTAGGTTTATGTTTAGTTTAGATTTAGTTTTAGTTTTAGTTTTAGGTTTAGTTTTAGGTTTAGGTTTAGTTTTAGTTTAGTTTTAGGTTTAGATTTAATTGTTTCCTTTTTTCTGTTTTTTTAGTTTTAGGTTTATGTTTAGATTAGATTTAGGTTTAGTTTTAGGTTTAGTTCAGTTTTAGGAAAGAAAAAGAAGAAGAAGAAACAAACAGGAGAGGAGGAGAAGAAGAAGAGGAAAAAGGAAAGGAAGATGAAGAGGAGGAGGAGGAGAAGAAAAAAGAAGAAGAGGAAGAAGAAGAAGAAAAAAACAGGAGAGGAGGAGAAGAAGAAGAGGAAAAATGAAAGGAAGAAGAAGAAGACGAGGAGAGAAGAAAAAATAAGAAGAGGAAGAAGAAGAAGAAAAAAACAGGAGAGGAGGAGAAGAAGAAGAGGAAAAAGGAAAGGAAGAAGAAGAAGAGGAGGAGGAGAAGAAAAAAGAAGAAGAGGAAGAAGAAGAAAAAAATAGGAGAGGAGCAGAAGAAGAAGAGGAAAAAGGAAAGGAGGAAGAAGAAGAAGAAGAAGAAGAAGAAGAAGAAGAAGAAGAAGAAGAAGAAGAAGAAGAAGAAGAAGAAGAAGAAGAAGAAGAAGAAGAAGAAGAAGAAGAAGAAGAAGAAGAAGAAGAAGAAGAAGAAGAAGAAGAAGAAGAAGAAGAAGAAAGAAAGAAAGAAAGAAAGAAAAAAAGGAAGAAAAGGAAGAAGAGGAAGAAGAAGAAAAGGAAAAAAGACCCTGACCCGGCACCCCGACACGACACCCCGACCCCGAGACCCCGACCCCGACACCCCGACCCCGACCCCGACACCGACACCCCAACCCCGAGCCTGACCCGACACCCCGACCCCGACACCGACACGGCACCCCGACCCCGACCCGGCACCCCGACCCGACACCCCGACCTCGACACCCCGACCCCGACGCCGACGCCGACCCTGACACCGACACCCCGACCCCGAGCCTGACCCGACACCCCGACCCCGACACCGACATTGCACCCCGACCCCGACCCGGCACCCCGACCCCGAGCTTGACCCGACACCCCGACCCCGACACCGACACGGCACCCTGACCCCGACACCGACACCCTGACCCCGACACCGACACGACACCCCGACCCCGACCCAGCACCCCGACCCGACACCCCAACCCCGAGACCCCAACCCCGACCCCGACCCCGACACCGACACCCCGACCCCGAGCCTGACCCGACACCCCGACCCCGACAAAGACACGGCAGCCCGACCCGACACCCCGACCCCAAGACCCCGACCCCGACCCCGACACGGCACCCCGACACCGACACGACACGCCGACCCCCGACACCTCCCGAAAAGGTGTTCTTTGGCCTTCCAGAGGCCGACGGGGTCATATATTTGTGAATTATTAGTTAGGTCATATATTTTTCGATTTTGTTATGAAAAACATCATATATAATTGTGTTGATCGGGTAGTTTTAAATGTGCAGTTGTTTATGTTGTACTTGATGATGATACACTTCAGTAATATACATATTATTATTCATGTCAGTACTTTTTTTCATGTTGTACTAATTTCATTTATTCTTTGTCATGGCAGGTGTTGACAGATGGTGGGCGCTGGTCGGGAGCGCACCGAGGCCCCTTCTTCGTCGGCGCGTAGTGTGAGGTCTTCCATTCCACACGCACCACTCCGTCGAGCGTTGCTGGACAGTATGGCGACACCACTGGGCCCTTCTTCGTCGACCGCGGTGCCTAGCAGGGGACGAGGTAAGAAGAAGGGCCGAGGTGGAGCACGTGGTCGCGGGAGAGGAGGTAGGGTGGCTCTTACGGCGCTTTCCTCGCCGCCGCCCCCAGCTGTTTCACCCGAGCACGTGACTGCTAGGGTGGACTCGTCTGAGGAGGAGGCTACACGGACTCCGGTCCACGAGCCTCCGGTCCACGGGTCTTCGGCCCACAAGCCTCGGGTCGACGGGCCTTCGACCCACGAGAGTTGGGCCCACGAGACCCCGGAGGAGCACACGTCTGGATGGGGTACTTGGTCGGGTCAGCCTGAGGAGCCGAGTGGCCATGCTGATGATGGCGGGGAGCCGAGTGTCCATGCTCATGATGGCGGGGAGCCGACTGGTTTTGAGGAGGGGGGAGGAGGGGGGCAACGTCTACCAGCGTGGTGCTACACGGCTCCCGTCCGTGCCGGCGACCCGCGAGCAGAGGTGGTTGATTTTCCCTGATGGGGAGAGGTAAGTGCATTTAATCTTTTTGTACCTTCTGCATTCACGTTTCTTCAAATAACTAATGCGTTGGCCTTGTCATGCTGCAGGGGTTGGGACCATCATGAAAGTGTCCGCCGGCCCAACTCCGTCCTTGGAGTTCTGATTCGGCAAAACTTTCCGGGGTTTGTCATGTTGCCTGGTGAGGGTCGGCTTCCAGAGGTTGGATTGAGTTGGGAGCACTACTTGGCTGCCCCGGCCCCGCCGGATGAGATTATCGATGGTGTCTTGTGCAAGACGAGGGCAGACATGGTGATCAGAAAGTTCTGGGTAATTTCTCCTTTACACAATTAAAAATCTTCAACTAGCTAGCTATTAATTGTACTAATCAATATTGTCTCATTTGATTGCAGACATTCTACAGGTGTGAGGAGGGATACGAGGAGGAGGCGGCAGATGTTATCCACAAGGAGTGCAAGCGCCTACTTCAGAACTTACGGCATGAGGCTCGGGTGCAGTCTGTTCGAGACTACTATGCCGACCGTGGTATCAAGAAGTCCAAGCAGGAGTGCCGCGATAAGTTCTTGAGTAAGGAGCAGTACATGAAGGTAATTCTTAAGGCCTTGTACTTAATTCCTTTATTTAGCAATTCATAGCCGTAGCGCTAAAGTTTCTATTTGCTAACTTAGGCCCCTCAGAGATGGTGTGCGGATCGGATGGATTGTTGGGAGGTGTTGGTCGATGGGTGGTGCTCAAAAGAATGGCTGGCCACCCACAACGAGGCCAAGGACAAACGTGCCCAAATGGAAGGTGTGCCACACCACCAAGGCAGCTCCAACTTATTTTAGTACGGGCGGAACTGGGTATGTGGTTTGCTTCATGATTCATGCAATTCATTCATCATGCTAGCTTTAGCCCTTTAATTGCTAATTTACTTTGTTTCTCTCTTTCAGGCAGGCTACAATAAGGCGGATAAGGTGCCAGAGGTGTACGACCTGTATGCCATGGCCCACACTGGCTCTTATAAGAAAGTCAAGGCATTCTCTGCGCCTGACCTCGATGATCCAAAGAACTTCACCAACATCTCCGCCCACGAAAAGCTCGTGCAACATAGAGATCAGGGGAAGGCGAGGAAAGGGGGGACTTTAACCCGAGCCAGGGTCCCATTGATACAGAGTTGCTGATGATATCTGGTGGCGGGAGGTCCCATGGCTCCATAGCCATGGGAGCCATGGCTCCATAGCCATGGGAGATGGACTTATCCGTTGTCCTAGCACTCTCCCAGAGATCAAGACATGCCAGTCGAGCTCCGCTCCTGAGATAAGGCCTCGTGAACGGCCAGTCCAACTCGCCATCAAGGGTAGTTATACGTACTCAGCTATCTTTCTCCATTACATTGTGTGCGCTTCCATCAATGATTACAAATGGTCATGTGAGTGGTGTTGCAGGCTGCTATACAGAGTGAGAGAGATAGAATGGAGAAACTTCTGGCGGAGGCGGCGGAGAGGCAGCGGGAGTTGGAGGAGAGGACGACAAAGATGTTGGAGGAGGAGAGGGCACGGAATGACATGCAGGCAAGGGCCATGTATGAGCTCCTTGTGGTAAGTTTCTTCTGCAGATTACTTGCTAGTCTTAACATTTGAGTCTCATTACTAACTAGTATGACTCTATTGTGAAAACCAAATGTGCAGTCTGTGTGCGAGAAGTCCGGTCAGACTGCTCCGCCGATGCCAGTGGTTGCTCCTGGGAGCACGGTGAGTTTAATTTGAATGGACATTACTTGCTAGTCTTAACATTTGAGTGTCATAATGCTAACGAGACATTGGAAATGATCTTTGGTGCAGCTTAACTCCAGAAACGCATCGCACGATCCTTCTCTAGCTACCGGCACGAGCCAGCCCGCTCCTACATCTCCCTGATCACGGTAAGTTTCTCTAGACTTAGACTTAGCTTTATTTCCTCCAATATGCTTACCATAATGACCTATAGTTAGCTTCCTTTCCTTCAAAATGACTTAATAAGCTTACTTATGTCGAAAATTGCATAATTAACTTAGTTAGCTCATAGACGATCCATTTTACCTAAGTTAGCTCTAATATGACTCATTTTACCTTAGTTAGCTTACAAGTGATCCAATTTATCCAAGTTAGCTCTAAAATGACCCATTTTAGTAGATTAACTCGTAAATGATCCATTTTACCTACGTTAGCTTTAAAATGACCCATTCCTTTCCAGCTTCCTAGGTTAGCTCCAAAATGACCCATTTCACCTAGGTTAGCTCCAAAATGACCCATTTCACCTAGATTTGCTCCTAAACGATCAATTTCACCTAAGTTAGCTAAAAACAATCCATTTCACCTAAACTAGCTCTTAAATGATCCATTTCACCTAAGTTAGGTCATAAACGACCCATTTCAACTAAGTTAGCTCATAAAAGCTCATAAATGATCCATTTCACCTAAGTTAGCTCAAAAACGATCCATTTCACCTTACTTAGCGCAAAAACGATGCCCTTCACCTTAGTTAGCTCATAAATGATCCATTTCAACTAAGTTAGCTCATAAATGATCCATTTCACCAAAGTTAGCTCAAGAACAACCCATTTCAACTTAGTTAGCTCATATATGATCTATTTCACCTAAGTTAGCTCATAAATGACATATACTTCTTGTTCTAGTCTTCTTCTTGTTCTATTCACCTATTTCTAACTTTCTTATTTACCATTTTGCAGATTTCACTCACTTCATGGAAGCTAGCTTGCTATGATGGAGTGCTTGCTTTTTCTTTGCTAAATCTTTCCATTGTATCTAGCTTGCTATGATAGAACTTGCTATGTTGATGAAACTTTGCTATGTAATATGTATATGGAACAATGTGTATGGATGGAACTTGATGGAACTTGCTATGTTGATGAAACTTTGCTATGTAATATGTATATGGAATTATGTGCTGGATATGTGATATGTTTGCTGTTAAATATATATATATATGTCATATATATTTGCTGTGAAAATTGTTGGATTAAAAACAACAGAAAAAAAGAGACAATATGCAGGCTCTTTGTCGTCTGCCACCGACGGCAAAGGGCTCTTTGCCATCAGCAGCGGACGGCAAAGAGGCCACGTAGCAGGCAACTGTGCCTCCTGGGAGGCTGACCAATTTGGTCAGTTTGCCTACAGTGGCTGACGGCAAAGGCTTTGCCGTCTGCAGCGGACGGCAAAGGCCTGCTGTTAACCACCTAACGGAGTAACAACACATTTATTGCCGTCCATCTTCTTTGTTGTCCGCTGCTAATGGCAAAGGAACCTTTGCCGTCAGCTGCCCGAAGCAGACGACAACGCAGCTCTTAGCCGTCCCCTACTTTGCCATCACCTTTTATTGTCCGCGGCTAACGGCAAAGGTCTTT
Organism: Triticum aestivum; assembly: GCF_018294505.1. Lineage (NCBI taxonomy): Eukaryota > Viridiplantae > Streptophyta > Magnoliopsida > Poales > Poaceae > Triticum > Triticum aestivum. Next base: position 297,414,326 of record NC_057795.1, on the reverse strand, counting down.
GCCGTCCGCCATCCATGCCTTTGCCGTCCGCCATGGTAGATGGCAAAGTAGCAGATTCCTGTAGTGAAATCCAAGACTCCCTCATCTTCGACGCCATCGAATGACCCCATCAAGACAAGTTCTATCAAGTGCTTCACATGTGGTGGCCGAGGAAACAAGTCCTTCAAATGCACCAACAAGCGAACAATGATCTTCAACGATGATGGCACATACGACTCAATGAGTGGAGAAGAAATGGAAACCCCTGAGCACGTGGCCATGCACCGGCGCGTGAACAAAGATGAAGATGGTCAAGTGTTTTGCGACAACGATTCAAGTCCCTCTCTCGTGGTCTCCAAGGTCTTGACGCTCCAACACCATGAAGAAGAAGACCAATGGTGCCACATATTCCACACCAAGCCCTGCATCAACAGGCATTCCGTGAAAGTCATCATCGACGGAGGAAGTTGCCACAACTTGGCAAGTGAAGAGCTATGTTCCAAGCTGCAATTGGTCAAGAAGAAGCATTCTTGTCCCTACAAGGTGCAATGGTTAAGAGACTCCGGCACTATTCAAGTGGAGCATACGGTGCAAGTTTCTTTCAAGATCGGCGCCTATGACGACACCTTGGAGTGCGACGTGGTTCCTATGTACATGTGCCATCTTCTCTTGGGAAGACCTTGGCAATTCGACCGCGGCATCATCCACAACGGAAGAACAAACCACTATAGCTTCAAGATGAAGGGCAAGGAGTACGTCCTATGACCAATGTCACCGAGCCAAGTGATTGCCGACAAGCAAGCTTCCACCCATCGTGGAGATACTAGTGAGAGAGTGAACCACCACAAAGAAAGTGAGTGCCACAAGCCCAAATTGAGCGACTCTTCGCCAAGAGAGAAAAACTTAGTCCTCCTAGCCACAAAAAGAGAGATGAGAGAAGTGTGTGAGAACCCATCGAGTGTCATCCACTATGTCCTCCAATGAAAAGATGCGGTGGCAAAAACTAACACTACTAATCAGCTTTCTCTAGTGTTTTCTAACTTGTTGTAGGAATTCGAGGATGTCTTTCCTAATGAGCTACCTCTCGGTCTCCCTCCTCTACGTGGCATTGAACATCGGATCGACCTCATCCCCGGAGCACCCCTTCCTAACAAGGCTCCATACCGCATCAGCCCCGAAGAAACAAAGGAGATCCAACGACAAGTACAACAACTCATCGACAATGGTCATGTACCTGAAAGCTTAAGTCCTTGTGCCGTTCAGGTTATCCTTGTGCCTAAGCAAGACGGTAGTTTTCGCATGTGCTCCGATTGTAGACCCATCAATGCTATCACCGTTCGTTATAGGCACCCCATTCCTCGCCTTGACGATATGCTAGATGAGCTTAGAGGTGCCACCATTTTCTCAAAAATTGATCTCAAAAGTGGCTATTACCAAATACGCATTCAAGAAGGTGATGAATGGAAAACCGCTTTTAAAACTAAATTTGGCTTGTATGAGTTGTTAATTATGCCTATGGGTTTGTCGAAAGCTCCCGGTACTTTCATGCATCTTATGCATTTCATGCTTCGTCCATTCATTGGAGTATTTGTTGTGGTCTACTTCGACGACATACTTGTTTTTAGCAAGTCCATTAAAGATCAGGTAAAGCATGTTAGGGCCGTTGTGCAAACTCTTCGCAAGGAACGTCTTTATGCTAACATGAAAAAATGCACTTTTGGTGTTGACAAGCTTGTTTTCTTGGATTTCGTTGTCTCTTTAAAGGATGTTCACATTGATGACTCAAAAATTGAAGCAATTAAAACTTGGCCACAACCCACAATTTTGCAACAAGTGCGTAGTTTTCTTGGCCTTGCGGGTTTCTTTCATCGCTTTGTGAAACACTTTAGCACTATTGTCGCACCGTTGCATGCCTTGTGTAAGAAGAATGCACCCTTTGTTTGGGGACCTTTCCAGTCTACCGCATTTGATGAGCTCAAACCCTTGCTTACTCATGCTCTGATTCTTGCTTTTCCTAACTTTGACAAAACTTTTGAGGTTCATTGTGATGCTAGTGGTAATGGAATTGGTGGAGTTTTGATGCAAGAAAAGCGAGACATTGCATATTTTAGTGAAAACCTTTCCGGTGCTCAACTTAACTATCCCATCTATGACAAAGAATTGTATACCATAGTGCGTGAGTTGCATGTTTGGGAGCATTATCTTCGCCCACACGAGTTTGTCATACATATCGATCATGAAACACTTAAATACCTTAAAGGCCAAACCAAGTTGAATAAACGGCATGCTAAATGGAGTGAATTTATTGAATCTTTCCCCTATGTGATCAAGTACATTAAGGGCAAAGAGAATGTTGTGGCGGATGCTCTTTCCCGCAAATGCATGTTAATTACTCAACTTGAATTGAATGTTGTTGGATTTGAACATATCAAAGATTTATATGAGCACGATGTGACTTTTGCTACTCCTTTTTCTAAGTGGGGGACACATAGATCTTGGGAACGATATTATATCAAAGATGGTTATCTAATGAGATCTAACAAACTATTCATTCCCGAGTCTTCTCTTCGTTTGTTACTTTTACAAAAGGCTCATGGAGGCGGACTCATGGGACACTTTGGATGCGACAAGACTTTTGCCACGCTCTCCAACAACTACTTTTGGCACAAGATGTTCCACGATGTCTCATGCTTCACCAACCGGTGCACTACATGTCGCAAAGCTAGGTCACAATCTCAATCCCATGGTTTACATATGCCACTACCACTACAAAAAATACACTTCCGTGATGATATGTGTTTGTCACAGTAGGTCGCGTTTTTTGTCATGCATGTACATCCATGACAAATTTATGACATAATCAAGATAGTCATACCTGTGCTGTCCTAGAAGTGTTCCATGACATTACTGAAATTATCATCACGGAAGTGTCCACTTCCATGACGATAAATCGCGCGTCATAGAAGTGCTTTCGTCAAGGGTGACCGACACGTGGCATCCACTGTAACGGAACGTCGTTAAGCTATCGGGTCGGGTTTTGGATCCAATAACCCGTTAACAGCCCCAACCAATGGGGATTTTCCACGTGTAAAATCATCATTGGCTGGAGGAAACACGTGTCGGCTCACTGTTGGGACAGATGTCATCCACTCATTGGACAGAAGGCGCCTATGATATGTCGACACATGTCACGGCCCAACAGAGGCCCATTCCTGTGCAAAGGCCGGCCCATTTGACTTGGTTAAAAGGTGGCGGGCCGGCCCATGTAAAGCCTGTTAACGGCATGTTCGCATATAGCCCATTTACAGCCTGCTAACCCAAGGCCCATTACGCCCTATCCGAATTAGGCCCAGTAACGTCATCTGGGCCACCCAATATGATTCCAACCCGTTTTCACTTCTGGCCCATGTATGGCCCATGATGTCTTTCGGCCCATATGAGGCCTTATGTAACTCTTGGCGTATTAACGGCCCGTGGTGAAACTGGCCCGTAATGAACAGTGTATCACTTTACACCCATTAACGGCCCATGGTGAATCTGGCCCATAATGAACAGTGTATCACTTTATACCCATTAAGGGCCCGTTATTCCGTTGGGCTGTTTCCAGCCCATGTTATCTTTCGGCCTTCTCAGGGCTCATTTATTCTTGGGCTCATTTCCAGCATTCGTTTACTTACGGCCCGTTACTGTCATTTTCTGCTTATGGGCCAAATTCAGCCCGTGGTTACAGTCAGCCCGTTTGTGGTTCGTTAACATGTTGGGCCATTTCCATAGCATCATGAAATATGGCCTATTAACGATGGCCCGTTATGGTCGGCCCATGAACGGATGATTCCATCTCTAGCCCGTTTACGGCCATAATGCGGCCTGTTATTGGCCCATGTTTGGCCAATCGATCATACTGCCCGTATAAGGCCCATTGATGATACGGCCCATAGAAGGCCCATTGTTTCTACAGCCCGTAGAAGGCCCATTGTTTCTACGGCCCATAGAAGACCCACTATTTCTACGGCCCATAGAAGGCCCACTGTTTCTACGGCCCGTAGAAGGCCCACTATTTCTATGGCCCGTAGGAGGCCCAGTGTCACTACTGTAAATATTAGCCCATGGTTATTGTGGCCTAGTTTTAAAAAATAGGTTATTGCAGCCACTAGCAAACCGCGGAAAAAGATCTGCAATGACTACAAGCAAACAAATAAACAAGACAACAAGGAAATAAATAAGCAAGCAACTTACGCTAGGCTATCACGGCTATCACACATATTACATCCACTGGGCATCAAAGTTCGCCACCAGTGCAAATAAACGCGCCAACAAAAGAATATACAGAACTGAGAGGACTTCAGAAGGCACTAGGCCTGGCTAGGTCGGCCCCCCCAGACAGCTGAAGAAGCTGAGTAGACCTCAGTTGTGTCAACGATAGATGCATCAACACTAGATTTAAGGCATGATGGTGCGCACGGCAGTCCTCTGACATCTTCATTGCATCTTTGACTTCAAGTCGGAGCTGAGCTGAAGCAAGCCTTTTTGCTTTAAGTTGAGACTGAAGAAGTCGAACTGATTGAGGCAGCGACTGCACAGAGGTTGTCTCACACCTGCTGGTGAGTAGCTTCAACTAACTGTCTTCATCAAGACAGGACCTTGGGGTCATCTCGCTGTCCTCAGGATGGTTTGGCTCACTATCTTCCCTAAAGTTCTGCCTGGCGTAAGAGATATGACTCTGAAATAGAAACAAGGAGACACGTAACAGGTATCACAATTATATAAGCAAATAAATGAATCTGTTCTGCATAAGGAACATGTTTTTACAACTACAATTTGAAACTGGTAGTTGTTGTAAACATCCAATCATATGTAAACAACAAAGCAAACAGCAGTGGAGGCAATGATGCCTATCCAAATCTATACTAGAACAAAGTTTGAAGGCTTGAGAAGGATGAACTTACATTACATGTTAACACGGGCTGGACAAAGCCCTTCTCCATGTTGATGGAAGGATAATTCAATAAATTCCCCAAAGAAAATTCTTTATAAGCATTGCCATTATTCTACATTTTGCAAAGAGTAAATATAGATTAAATAATATTGGAAGAAACAGAGGATAATGAAGCTGAGGTGCAGACTGATGATACGTAATCAAATAGCAATTAATTAAGTACAACATTATAAGGCAAAAGGGAGAGAGGTACTGACAAGAGCAATGCAGAGCCCATTATTGTTTTGAGATCGTATGATCCTTTGAGCAACGAGATTCATCTGAAATTAGTTTTCATACAGGAGAGAAGGTAAGGCACAAGCAGAAAATTAGGAGTTCAATTTTTGAATTGATATGATAGACAGTACCTGACGCTGGGATCCCAGCAGTTCAAATAGGGGTTTGGCCACTGGAGTAGGGGTAAAGTGTGGTACAGTTGGGCCTGTGTTTTCTATGGCTGCTGATCTATCTGATTTGACAGGTGCCACTACCTTTTCCAAATACCTAGTTTTTACTCCTTGAGGATTTGCACTCACCCTCTTCCTTTTGGACATCTATCACGAAAGAACAACATTTGACTGGAAAAACATAGTGTGATGACACATGGAATAGGTACAGAAAATAGATAGTTATGGCATATACTCATATATGATGCTTAAACTAAGCAGATGGTGTAACAAAGTAGAAGAAATGCAAGAGGTCAGATGCAAAATATGTGTGACCAATACAACTTTGCAAAGTTAGAGCAAGCACCTTGATGGGTGAATAAGATAGGCCATCCTCCACCATGCCACGTTTGTTAGCCAGTGGATCGTTCTGCAATATTCCTCTCATGAGCCCATTCTCATATTCATTTTGATAATGTTCGATATCTAACATGCATGAAAACATAAAAACAAGTGAGATTTTCTTTGTAATGCAGAAGTGATTCTAATCCAATACTGCCTCCCTGTAAACCCCTTTGTGCTATCTCCGCAATTCTTTTAAAAGATGCCATGCATGCTGTAATTTGTTGTGTGCATTAATATAATTTGGCCTACTACTCAAAATATGAGAGCTCCAGAAGTGATGAAACTTCATAGATGATAGCTTCAACATATAGACCAATCGACCTAACCCGACAGATTCAAAATATACTAGGGATAACAACTCGACCTGACCAATCGACCGCAAGAGAAGAGTATCATCTTAAAGAAGAGCAGAAGAGCAAGCAGATTGAAGATATTACAAGTGTTTCAATAAAATGTCGGTTGGCCACCCATGATGAACCAGAGTGCACAGAGAAATACTATTCTTTCCGGTCTCTCCATATGTGGCTCACATGCATTTCGAAACTAAAGTAGGAACATTTAGCTAACCAATTAAACATCTCTCAGTTTTACTAATATCAGCAATAATATCATATATGAATTTGTACAACTAAGCTTGTTTAGCTCGATGGGTGGAGCAGTGCTATTACGACACGAATCACGTAGGCTGATTGTGGTCATCATAAAATGGGGAAAACATAAGCATGATGAGTACAGTGTTGACCGTGGCAATGGGATGGCAGATCTGAAGCTGCAAACCGCGCAAAGGGTAGTTAGCAACCGATGTTTGCTTTGAAATAACAACTAAGATTTGGTATGGACAAGAAAGTACAGTCAACAAGTGACAAAGATATACAATTATGCTGTCTCTCTATATGTCGCGACATGCATTTGGAAACTCAAGTGGGACCTTTATCTAACCAATTAAATGTGTCGGTTAACTAATATCAGTATCATATCACAATCATATTTGAAAAACTAAGCTTTCAAATTCTGAGTGTTGTGTTGTTTAGCTTGAAGGGTGGAGTAATGCTAGTACGACAGAAAGCACCTACGGAGATCATAGTAGAGTAGATAAAAGGGGAAAACCTTAAGCATCAAGAGAAAAATCAGGAAAGTGGAACTAGCTAGACCAGTGGGTGGCGCACATGCTTTTCGAAATGAATATAGGAACATTAGGTGACCAATTAAATGTTCTCTATTTTAGTGATATGAGCATCATATCAGATTTGTATTTCAACATGTAAGCTTTGGGTTGAGGTCTTGACGAGAAGTGCTAGCACGACACGAAGCACCTACGATGATGATAGTGAATATAAAGGGGGGAAACCATAAGCTTTACGAATATAGTGCACGTGCCATGGCAGATCTGAAGGTGCAAACCGGACAAAGCTACTTCGCAACCAATATTTGCTTTCAACTAGCCACTACGATTTGGTACGGACAAGAAAAGTACAGTAAACAAATTACGATCTATTTTCTGGGTGAGATCAATAACTTAAGCACATATGGAAGAGTACCACCTCTCTTGCGACGCCGTGTAGGCCTGTGCTGATACGTTGAGGGTGCTACGGGTGCGATGGCTGTCGGCGGCGGGGAAGAAGACTTTAGATGGCAGACGGCCGGGTCGGGGGATATATCCTGTTGTCGTGGATGAAGCGGTCGTAGGAGCGGCAACGGCAAGGTGGACGACGGCGCCGATGAAGCGAGAGGAGTCGATGAAAGGATCCTGGTCCAGCGCCATGGATGAGAGACGTCCATCTCTTGCAGTGGACGATGGGGTAGGGGTAGCGGCTCCGGCAAGGTGGAGGATGGGGTGGCGGACGGAGGAGGTTGCCGCAGTGCGGAGGTTGTCGTGCTGCCGACGGTGTATGAATGGGGAAATGGAGGGGAGGGGGGATCTCAAACTTTGGGACGCGCTTCTCTGAAATGGGGGAAAGTTACGAACTTATTCCCCGTTTAAAATTTCGGACATCTCATTGGTTGGGGATAGGACGGTAATCTCGCATCTCCCAAATATTTGCCGGTAACTATTTCGGGCGAGGAGAGGGTGTTTTGCCCCGGTGGCGCCACGGTGTATGAACGGGGCTGACAGGTAGGGCGGTTGTGTCACATCTGATGGAAGTTACACATCTGCCCCTATTTAAAATATTAGCCTACATCGATTTCGAACGAGGAGATTTTGTTTTGCTGCCCACCGTGTATGAATGGGGAAATGGAGGAAGAGACACATGTCTTTCGGATGAGCTTGAATCAAATGTGTTTTGCCGCCCACGTTTGGCGCCCACCGTGTCTGAATGGGCTCAGAGGCCATCGTGTCACGTCTGATTGAAGTTACTAGTCTACCCCTATCGACAGCAGTGTAAATCCGGTCGATAAGGATGTCAAGTGTTAGGGGTAGACAGTAATTTCCATCTCGCAAACACTTGCTTCGGGCAGCCCACAAATTATAGTGGGTGTTTAGCCACTTCGTTCAAAACTTGGGAGAATTAGCATTCACGTTTGCCCTGGGACCTGGCAAACTAAATTCAAATCCAATTTGTATTCGATTACGAATATCCACAGATAATTATACGTTTTGTTATTTATTTCTTCAAAACCACAACAAAGATTTATTCCACCTTTATATATGATTATGATTTAGAAATGCCGTGATCTTCGAATTCAGTAGGTTGGATACACTCTGATTCAAACAGTTATTTCATCCAATACAATATGCTCACATGAAAACAGTTCACCTTATGTCAATCATACAAGTACTGAGGATTACCTCGCCTAAAAAATTCGGATCATTACAACACATGGACACATGGAATTCCGGACAACATAGGGGGTCTTGCAACATAATCCATTCAGAGACATGACACAACATGCAAGTACAATAATCTAATGACAATTTCAACTGGTATCTAAAGAAGAACCGGGATTACCTTGGGCTTCAGATAGCAGAAACAGCAGGACCTCCTCCGTCTTCAAATGCAACATTCTTACTTCCTCCAATTCTTGGGTTGCTTGCATAATGCGTGCCGCTAATTCCGTAATTTCCAGCCTCAAGATAAAGATTACCTCATTCATGGCAGCCACACCATCTCTTTCTGCCTCTAGTAGAGCCTCAAGCACTATAATATCTGTGCTCAGACTGCTCTCCAGCGGTGTTGCCTCTGAACTGCTACCATCTGGTAACATGGAAGGCGCACTGCTTCCAGAAATAGATTCTGGGGTTGTACATTGTGTCCTAGTGTGAACGGCATCCTAAAAGGTTTCCGCTGGACATAAGTAAGAGATAGTTATCGTATGATCCAGGCAGTAAGCTTACATGGTAAACGACGGACGAATTTTTGCCGAGCATGGCAAACTATATTTAAATGGTTCGAAGCAGCATCAGCCGAAAAGAAATTAAAATGGTAAGATGAAAGTTGAAAGGGAGTGCACAACCGCTATATTTAAGTTGCCAAGGCATCTAAGCAGTTGAAATAATCTGATAAAGCCCTTAATAGTGTGGCCTCATATAAACTACGAAGACAGTCTTGTGATGAAGTTGAGAGGAAAAGTTAAGGACTCAAATGAAATAGGCATGCATTTCTTTACGATAGTACAGCAGGCACTGCTGACATATTTTCCAACTCAGGTATAACGTAACAACAAACAAGCATTCGAATCAAGCAATACAGCAAAGCAGACAACTGGAGTATTTGTAATTCGTTAGGATTACACGTTGAGGGCACAAGCCAAGAAAGCAGCCCACTCGCATTACATTTAACATGTACTAAAACGCACTGGCTTACCATATGTTGCTGTGAAGCCTAGCTGCTGTTGCAATGTTCTTTGAAGATATCATCAGCATCCCGTGGTTGCAAATCTAGTTGTTATAGTTTATTCTGCACCATCTATTTAGGTAAAATTAATTTTAATCGCATGCACTGGTCCGAATTGATCATCAATGGTTCATCTAAACTAATGAAAGAAGGGTGTGTGCATACATGACAATATATCTGCTTCCCTCTATTTTTATGCTTGTTCGAGGTGCCAGCCCCAAAAGAACAAATTTTTTGCTTGATGGGGTTGGCAGCTCCATAATTAATAGAAGCATCAAATTAGTCATGCAACTTGGGAAGATCAAGAACACAAAACAAGTAATGAACAGAGGCTCGGAGCAGTGATGTAATAGCTAGCATCAAAAAATGTAGGGTAAAACAAACAAAAAGCAGCGGAACCACATGCTAGTTTGCTGATGTGTAATTAAGCATAGAGAACATTAAGCAGTCTGATGGAACAAACAGGTGGCATCAGAACATAACTAAAGCATATTAACTATATGTGCACTGTTATGTAATTTAACACATGTAACATGTTCACTGCCACAAGTATGGCCCTACAGGTGCAAGCAGAATAACGCGTCTCATGAAAAACTGAATGATGCCCTGAAGAAATTCAAAGGTGCGGTGCTTATGCTAGGAAAGTGAACGTAGGCGCCGGTCGTTGGATAATAGTACCTGATTCTCGGCGACGTATGGGTATCATTGTCATACTTTGATAGCTAAGGATCGTCGATGGTGCTCGTGTTGCGGTTGAGTTTGGGACGGCTGTCGCCGTCGCTGAAGCGGCTCCGGTGCTACGGTTGCAGCGCCTGTCGACATACAAGAAAGCTCATCTGTGGTAAGTGAACAGTTGCACGATAAAGAGAAAAAACCGAAGGAGTACAAATCGAAATAATCTGATGAGGCTGCGGCATCGGTAAGCAGGGCCGATGGAGTTGAATATGGCGTCCGTGGAGCGGGTCCGGTGCAGTGTACGAAGGCTTCGGCGGGCGTGTTGTATAGTGCTTTCGGTGAGGTGGATCTGTTGCGACGGACGAGGGATTTTATGAAGGGCCAGCGAAGGGGCAGACGAGGGAGTCAGTGAAGGGCCTATGCTGTGGTGGAGGGCGCCGGTTAAGCAGATCCGGTGCGGTGGACCATGATGGCTGTCAAGGATATCTAGAGCGGTGGACAAGCCAGTTGCTGAAGCGGCTCCGGTGAAGTGGTGAGTTGGCAGTTGGGGGTTCCAAGGTGCGTAAGGTAGATCCGGCGGGGTGTGAGGTCCACCGCTGCGGCGGAGGACTAGATTCAGCTGCTTGCCGTGGTTGGGGGGTCGGGGAGGGGAAGGGGAGGGGCTCTGGGGTAGAATGTTGGGGGCAAAGAGGGGAAAACAATGGAGTTACCAAAACAGCCCTTTTCCGTTCATGTGGAAGGGGTAAAACAGGAATATCGCAGGGCTAAACTTTCGGGCGCGTGATATTTCGATGTGAGCGGAAAGTTTGAAAGCTTTTGGCGCCGAAAATTATAAGTATTCTCCTCTCGTACGGCCGACTATGATATCATGGCCGACAATTTGTTTGTTTTGCACGCAAAAAAAATGTGCAAGTTTTGAAAATCAATGTTTCCAACTCGAAACTTAGATTGTCCATTCAATTCAAATATGGATCATTGAGCTACTACAGGCAAATACCATCATACGGTCCAATTGAAATGAAATTCCAAATGTGTTTATCCTAAATATGATGACAAAAGCAAAAATGTGTATGTGTATGAATACAGTGGATGATTATAAAGTTTGAACATGCTCGTATGTGTATATCTCTAGGTTTGATATATGAATTTGAAATCACGAAATCCCGGCTTAAAAAATGTACCTCCATTTAAATGAATTACAAAAGGTAATGATGGAGTCGAATTCCAAAATCCCAATCTTAGGTTGTAATTCTGGTACATCAAGGTATATCACGCATGTTCAAAAGTATCGTTATCTCATAGTACAAACTGTGAAACAAATGGATCAACCATTAGTGCACAATATCTCAATTACGCTAAAGTCCCCCAAATATAGACACCTCACTCTTTATCTGAAGTCAACCTCCCCCCCCCCCCCACCACCACACACACACAACACACATAGATAAGTCGTTCTCTCCCCCAAACACCAACACACGAGCACATTAAAACCCCTCTCTCTTGTATAGTTCAGACCCCAACATAGGTCTCTGTCACTTTCTCTCTCGGGCATGCACACATCTCTTCCCTCACTCTCTAGGTCTCCCGCTATCTCTCTTACCCAAGCACACGCACTATGTAGAGTGTATATTAACGTCTATCTCCCTAGTTATGTGGTTCTCGCGCACTCACCTCACACACCACCCCCACTGCAAATAAGCACACTTTGTCTCCTTGTGCACCACTCTCCTCTTTCTATCTCTCCCACATGCAGACCCACCCCAGCTCCTTCCCTGCATACATATATGTCGTCACTCTTTGCATAGCTCCCTAATGTATAATCGTTCTCGATTTCGCACATTGTTCTCTACACCATCTATTCTATATCTCTCATGAAGTCCCTATCACACACACGATGACTCGCTTCCCTTGCGTCTTCGTTCATAGGCCAATTTCGGACAACATCAACATTGTCTCCCTATCTATACGCCATTTATGGACACAAACGACCCCTCTCGCCCCCTCTCTTCCTCTCTCTCTCTCTCCGTCGCTAGCTCTCTCTTTCTCTCGCTCTCACACCCCTCTCCCACACACACACTCGATGTCTCTTCCAAATAGTTTGCTCCCCGGACCGCACCCGTGCTATCCCGCTACTACACATGTCACACCATTCCCCCTTCCCTTATACTAGGTTTACATCATCAGTGGTCTCTCTACTCCACGTACACTCTCTCCCTCTCACACACAAACGCATGCACAAACACACACAAACACGCACAAACACACATTTATCTGGATCCTCATTTCTCCCCATGTCCGCATGTGTATCTCACACACTCACTCTCTAATTATGTATATGTGTCTCCACGTTACACAACACAAAGCCCCATGTACATGTCTCTCTCTATCCTCCACACACATAGACACAAAGAATCTGTTATCATTGCCTCAGTCTCTAACATATCACACACGCACACTGTCTCTCTCTCTCTCTCGCAAACACACTCGTCAAGGGTTTCCCCGTGAATAACTTACCGTCTATTCATCAACAATCGTGGCAGTACGGCGAACACGAGACGTGAAAAAGAATAAATCTACACGTGCTTAGACCACCTAGTATGACTACTAGGACTAGAGCAAGCCAAAAGCATGCCGCCGTCACCCCCTCCTTGTTGGCGACGGGAAAATCTTTGTTTTACACAGTCAAGAAGTCATTGTGCTAAGGCCCCACATGCCAAGGCGTTGAATAGAATGTAGATGCTAGTTTACGGAAGCAAGTATCGATAATACGTTTGTATCTCCATACTTATATTTCTTCTCTTATAAAAAACCGAGTTGGTGATGATGGTACGTGTGCCATCTTGCAATATAGACCGTCCGATCTATATCTGACGTGTGGAAATTAAACTAAAAGATACCAGCACCCCTCTCCACATTTGTAGACAAAGCCTTCCCTCGTTCATCCCTATCTCCAACAAACCTCATTGTTGAGCAATTAAGAAAGGAAGCCTCTGGAACAAACTGGCCTGGTGGCCGCTACCGGCGTCGTCAATCCCCATGCCTCCGCTCAATCCGACCACCAACCACCACCACACCCCACTCCTCTTCACCTTATCTCATATTTCTCGAGATATAATTAGTTTTTACACATGGGATTACTCCCGCAAGGGTCAATCACAACAAGTGTTTTATAAAAAAATGCATCTTGATGTTCCGTGCAATGCACGGATCTTGCTAGTACTCCTACACAAGACTAAGTTGGTGATGCTGGTGTGTCTGCCATCCATCGTTTCTGACCATTAGATCTACATCTAACGATTGTGAGGTAAGTTGTTGCCTTTTCTCACCAACATCCCACTTGTCTACCAATTTGCAGAAAAACCCATAATTAGTATCTTAAAACCAACCACATCCCTCCCCGACCTCACCAAAACAGCCCAAGCAATATATTCTAATTGAAACATAATATATCTCTAGTGACATATGTATATCAAAATTAGAGTGTTTTGTACCAAGTTCGTGAATAAGTATTATTCTAATTATGATTCTTTGCAACGGACATGAACATTGCTAGTATTACCAACCATGCATTTTTTTCCTAGTATTCCATAGTTTCGAGTTTTCCATCAAGATATTAGTCACTCATGGTTGATATTTACTTTCAATCATGTACACATATGCACTATGTAACTAGCCTTGCTTATTGGCTTCCAAAGCATAACTTTCACTCCTACTTACAATATGTAGAGTATTTAACAAAAAACTACCACTTTCAACCAGCCCTAGGAAGAATCTATTGTACAAAAAATAGCAAAAACATACTCAAAATTTCTTAATCCACGCCAAAAACTACTACCTAGTACTCCTACCGATTAGGTTCGTTTAAACCCATTAATGACAGGGTTGGCCCACACGTCCGTGCTAACGAGGCAGCTTAAACCAACACATTTTGTTTGATCGTTGACACGAGGGACCCACATCTGACCTTCTGTCCTGTTATTCCCCTCAAATCATTATTTTTCCTGAACATTACTTCAAACAGTACTGATGCGTGTTCGTTAGTGGCGCCGGTGATGAGCGAGTTGGCCGCCGCTCCGTCGGACGGGCCGGACGCCGCGCTGGCCTCCGCACGGGTTGGCAGTCTGGCCCGAGCGTGACTCACGAGCGAGCAAGCCGCCACACTGGCCTTCGCTCGAGCCAGATGGCTGGCCTGAGCGCGGCGCGCGCGAGCAAGCCACTGCGCTGCCGTGCCAACATAGCTAGCAAACCTTGCAGACAAGCAGCTGGACAGAGATATCTTGGCTAGCTAGCGGCCGCGAGCGCCGGACGGAGCTGGCATCTGGGCTGCCGCAACATGGGCTCTGCACCGCCGGTGGTTTTGACCTTGCCTTCTGCCGGTGGCGGTAGCTGCGTCCCATGGCCGAGGATGACTAGGTGGACGGGTCGGAGGTAGGAGGTCACTCGAGGATTTTTGTTGGTAAGAGCATGTACAATGGTTGATAAGGTAGTTTTATCTTAAGTCTGCCACGTATGCAAGTCGTAGTACTTTCTTGGCATTTTAGTGGTTTCTTGCATTATTAGGGGTTTCTTGTAAGGAACAATGTACGTACTACTAGCGACAAAAGGCGATTCTAGGTTGCGTTGTACTCCAACGAGTACTACTAGTGGTCGCGGGAGTGTATACCTCGTTTTGTGGGTTCGATCGCGGCCGAACGCACGGCGGCCTTTTTTTTAAAATGGTACTACTACACTTCGCTCCGAGCCAATATTTTACACGGGTAGTTTGAGTTTTGAAGTCGAACGGACGTGCGGCCCCACAATCTGGGTGCACTGGACAGCCTAGCCACGTGAATGGGTTTTCCTTCCCAGCATCCCGTGGCTCGTGTGCTCGCCCTAGCCGCACCTCGCTTGCAGCTATCGGCGTTCTGGGAACGGGGGTCCCCGGACTTGCCTGCCTACAGCCTGTGGCGTGGCTCAAGGGGGGCCCAGCATGGCCCATCTTCATCAACACGAGCTCAAGACCCTCGCGAGGGGCCAAGCCTCGTGGGGCGGGCAACAAGGAGCTTCCTCAGGCACGGCCTCATCAGGCTGGCTCACGTGGAGGCGGAGAGATCAAGGCGGGGTACCTCACGAGGTGCCCATGACGCAAGCCATGATGACCAAGGGCGCGAGGCGGGTGCTAGCCCGTGCAGTGTCCTTCTTTCCTCTTTGGTGCAAAGGGAGCAAGCGCAGGCGAGAGCATCAAGAAAAGGCATCCATTTCGGTGCAACAAGACCAATACCCGCCCAACGGCAGGAAGGAAGTCATTGTGGAGCCCAAGTAGGCGTCACCACTAGAGCCTTTGATAGGCAAGGACCAACTTTAGTCAGGATAATTGTACCAGATGTTCCCCTTCAAAAAGGCCAATTGTTGGCGCCCTTCCCGCTCAATATTTGGGAAGAGGCCCAGGGCCTTTGCCTATAAATAGGACTAGCCACCCCCAGGGTAGAGGCATCGACCTAGAACCCAGGAGCTAGAACCAAGTAGCACCATAGCAAGAGAGAAGGGCAACTGAACTCCTCCTAGCAGTTCATCACCCCAACCAAGAACAGGCCCTCGCGAGGCTGTTCTTCCTTGTATTGTTCATCATCATCAGCCCAAGAGGCAATCCACCACACCACAAACTAGAGTAGGGTATTACACCACAATGGTGGCCCGAACTAGTATAAACCTTGTGTCTCTTGTGTTGTTCCTTTCGTAGTTTAGATCTTAGTGAGTCGGCGGGGCGCAAGTAGGTAGAGGGCGAAATCTCCGTGCGCACCCCAGTGTTCGAACCTCAAGGGTCTGCCGGAACCCAAAATTCGACATTTGGCGCGCCAGGTAAGGGTGCGCCAGGATCTACCTTCTGCCGCTTCGTGTCCCGTCGCATCGTCATCACCATGTCCGGCGACCAGGCGAGCAACCCTGGTCCCTGGGTGGCTTGGCCCGCCCACGCAGAGCCGCTCGCCCCGGGCGACCCCATGCCCCAGGCAGCTCGCGGTCCATAGGGCGCTGTGGGCCGTGGGTGACGCGGACAGGCTCCAACAGCTCTCACACCGCGGTAGGCGCGGTCGGCAGCAAGGGCCTCCAACCACGCCGCGGCCACGACGCCGTACACCCGCCCGTAGCAGGCGAACTCAAGGGCCGCGCTCACAGTGGCCCGAGAGCTACTGCAGTGCAGGCTGATGGAAGGCGGCCACGACGTGCTGCTAGAGCGGGTGGCAGAGCTCTTCGGATTTGCCTCCTCGGGGGCTCACCCCTTCTGCACCCAGCTCCCATCTCAGGTCCAGGGCGGCCCGCGCGGGGGCTCCACGCGTGCCCGCGGGCTCCAAGGCTACTCCAACAACAGCGAAGCTGTCAGCACCGGGCCAGCGGCAGCACTGACTCCGCTCCCGGCCAGCGAAGAAGGACTCGTCGCGACCCACGGCCCCAGTGGGCCGCCGCGCTATCACCCCCAGGTGGGCGCATCAAGCAGAGCTGCATGGCACGCGGAGTGCTATGGTGCGGCCTTCGAGATGACGGCCCCAGAAGAATACGTGCCCACATGATGGACCAAGGGCACCCACATGAGGGCGAACATGGCTCGCTCCTCAGCCCAAGCTGGGGGGACGAGGCGCCAGAAGCTGAGCTCTTCTAGGAGCCCCGGGACGGCCCCACCGGCCATGCTGGAAGCGATGATTATCGGGTACCGCTAATTCCTCAGGAGCAGGCATACGCTAATCATGGATCGCAGGAGGTGCAGGTCGCCACAGCGAGCAACTGCCCCGCTCCTGCAGTCTCCTACCCCTCAGGAGGAGGGCGTCTGGGGCTGCAGGAGAGGGGCCGAGATCTGGCATCACCACCACGGCGTTCGGAGCAGGGCGTTCTCAGGAGGTAGGCCCTCCGCTGGGGAGGTGCCTCAGGGCCTGCCCCTGGTGGAGGACCCATGGTCGTCGGGGGAACCGCTAGCGACCGCTCTACCCCATCAGTGGTGTCCTGGTTTCCGGTCATCGTTGATGGCACTAGATTGTGGCGCAAGGCGGGGCCCTCGTCTGGCGATATGAAGCAAGGCCGGTACCTGTGAAGAAGGCCCAGTGCCTGTGAAGCTCGCCGCCCCGTGACACTCTCACGTAATAATGAGTGGGGCTGTACACGCCCCGGAGTCTCAGGGGTGCCGGCCTTAGGCCCTGGGGCTCCCTCCCACGCCCAGTGGTAGCACTTCGCTCCGCGCTGTGAAAAGACGTCCAAGACTAGACTAGGTGCCGGACGCGGCCTTTTTCTGCTTTCATTGCTTTTCCCTTGGTTGTCGCTTTCCCCCGCTGGATTTAAGTTGGACTCGAATTTGAGATTTGCGTGTGTTGGGGGAAGGGGTGCTTAGTCTCGTTCAAGCAATCTCTCGTGTTTCGGTTACCACTTTGCCTCAGCTGCCTCCCCTCGTGAGTCCCTCACGAGCCGGGTCTGGCCTAGCTGGCGTGCAGCCCAGACTGCCGCCGTCGTATCCTCTCAGGAGGTTTTTACTGCAGATCCTATGGATTCGATCAGGAGATACTCGAGACACCACAGCCTCCCAGAAGCTATCTCAGGGCCCGCACGGGACAAAGGTAAACTAGCCAGCCGGCTCGTCGCCTAGCCAACCACTTGGCGCGGGCGCACGGGTGATGTAGCATCCACTAGTACGCTGAACATAAGTTTTACATGAGGGGCACCCCCTCCCAAAATGCTCTTACAACCATCAGGTCAAAACCTGAGTTCTATTCATGCAGGGTAAGGAAACAGGAACGATGCATGGTCAGTCGGATAAATTCCCCAATGTATCCTCAGGAGCACCGCCCGAACTGTTGCTGGCGTCGCTGGCCTCGCCATCGCTCTCTGTGTTGCCATCAGCGGCGTCAGGACCGTTCACCACACCGCCCTCATCGGCGGCCATGATCACGCCGTCGTTATCTGAAGCGAAGGCCCTGACGAGAGCGTCCATGTTGTCTTCCACCCAGTGCGCCAGGTCGTCCCGGACGGCCTGGGGGACTGGGGCGATGGCAGCGTCGAAGTCGAAGTGGGGTCCATGTTCCAGAGATGGCTGAAGACGCGAGAAAAGGCGCGCCCGAGCAGAGCACGGCTCCTCTCCTCCACCAACCTGTCGGCTCTGACCGACCGCGCCTCCAGCTGCGTCACCATGTCGGTGAAGAACTAAAGGTTGCCGGCGTAGTTAACTGTGTGCGTCTTCCCAACAGCCGCCTCGCAGATGTTACCCAAGGCTGTGTTGGCTCTCTCCCGGAGCGTGGTGAGCATGGGGCCGTGCTCGTGCTCCAGGATCCGTCGCTGGCGTATCTCATCCGCATTCTGGCGCGCAACAGCCTCAGCCTCGTCCACCCGTTGGCGAAGGAGAAGCACCTCGGCATGGGAGGTAGTTAACTCCCCCTGCGCCACTTCAAATGCGGCCCGAAAAGCATCGGCCCTCCGCGTCGCTTCCTCCATCTTCACCCTCAAGACAACAGTCCTACCTTCAGCCTCGGTCCGGATCAACCCCAGCCTCTCCTCGAACTCGCGCTTGAGTTTCAAGCGCGCCGTCGCCACCCGACGTCCAACCTCCTCCAGGACGCGGGCTTCCTACGCAGCGACATCATCCTCCGCCTGCGTCACCAAGCGCTCCCTTGTCTACAGGCGTTCATACTCGCGTGCGCGTTCGGCGGCTTCCAGCGTCAGCGCCTCCTCACGCTTCTGGAGCTCCGCCGGGTCGCCTGAAGCCACCTTCATCGACGCGAGGGCCGCCTCACATAGCTCCACCTGCTCCTCTAGTGAGCGGCACCGGGCCAGGAGTTCCCACGCCCTCTCCTCCGACGCCTCTCGCCGCCGGTCAGCTTCTCGGGCCTCCTCGACAGCCCGGGAACGGACCTCCCGAGAGACCGCCAGCAACACCTGGGCCTCCTCATCGTCAAGATCACGCTGATGGCGCGCGAGGGAGACAGCCGCCTTCATCTCGCGCCTCTCTACAGCCAGGCGCAGGCCCTCGGCCTCAAGGCGCGCGTCTTCATCAGCGAGCTCTTCACCAAGCAGGCTCACCACGTCACCCCCCCTCCGAAGAAACATTTGGCGAAGAGCGCGACGCTCCCAGGCACACTCGAGTATGTCTTCCACACTATCATCCGCCCCAAGCGAGCGCCGGGGGACACGAATCAGCACTCCCCCTCCGGGCAGGGGGCTGGGGGCTGCTGCCCTCGCAACGGCTGGGCACGCCTCGCCAGAAGCCCAGCCTAGAGCCAATCCATCCCCAAATGAAGAGCACAGGGAGTACCCCAGCCAATCACGGTCCATGACCAGACGAGAAGACCACGGCAGGCTGGCTATGCCACGAGAAGGCTCACGAAGGAAGTTCACAAGGCGCGCAGGGCCACGATGCGCCTTAGGATGGTTCGTCTCTCCAACCGGCCTCACCGCAAGGGCTCTGTTGCTTGGAGTGCTCAAAGACGGTGGAGAGGGCGGAGACAAGGGGGATGGCTCCTCAGTCATCTCCGTGAGCTTGGCGGGAAGGGCCCTGCGGAGCAAGGATCAGGAAAAGCAACAGAAGGATCAGGAGCTGGGAAGGGAGAAGACTTACTCATCGGTGGCGAAGTACTTCCTATGCTTCAGCAGGCGATAAGGGTAATCGTCACCCAGGGCCTCCCTTCTCTTCCGGAGGGCCTCAAAGTCCACGCGGAAGCGACCCAGGAGTTGAGCGCAGGGGTCAGCCTACGACGAGAAAGGAGCGTCAAGGCGACCCGCGTCAGGGGCGTCTGCCTGATGCGCGTTGCCGGTCGCCTCACCAAGAAGAGTAGCTGGGGCCTCACGGGCCTCGGCCGCAGGCGCTGCGAGCAGCTGCTCGCTACCCCCAGCCCCAGCAGCACGGGCCTCACGAGCTGCTCCATCATGAGTGTCACCTAGCGTTGTCACCTCGGCGGGGGGCCCCCTCCGCCTCCGGCGGCTCATGCCTCCCTGCTCCGCCACTTGAGGAAGAGTCGCCTTGGCCGATTGCAAGGGCGGACACCACCACTGGGTTCTCGCGAGGCCCCTGGAGGCCAGCGGGGCGCAGCCCCCATTCGTTGAAGATGGGCATCTGATTCACAAAGTCGCTTCTATTCGGGCAGAGGTACAGCAAGGCCCCCCCTTGCCGGATGTTGCCGAGGGTGGGGTCCCCAGTCAAGACCAAGAGCACCTTCGTCAGCGCTTCAGGCATCAAGTCCTCTTCCTGGAGCCTCATACGATCCTCACGGCCGCTGAAGGCCCACATCCGGTGAGAATGGCGTTGGAGAGGGGCAACACGGCGTAGCAGGAACTCCTTCACCACCTTGGGCGCCGTCACGCCGAGCGCCCTCAAGAACGCGAAGCGACGCCAGACGAAGTCGAGCCGGGAACTCGTGAGCGTCTCCTGGCCCCAGCCTGAGTTGGGGATAGCGGGCGTAGATGGCTCCGACAGTAGGGGGCTGGGTACCCCTACGTCCACATACAGCCACCGCTCGCGAAACCCAGGTGCGGGCGGAGGAAGACTGAAGTCGATCCCTGAGGCCGCTGTCTCAGGTGCAGCAATGAAGCTCACGCACCCCGAGCATTGGGTGGGGTCGACAAGGTGCAGAGAGAAGAAGTGGCGCAGCAAGGCAACCGAAGGAAGGATGCCCATCATTGCTTCGCAAACGAAGGCGAAGACCGCGAGAAGAGTGATGGATTCAGGACCCAGATGCATCATATGGATCTGATAGTGGGAGAGCACAGCGTTGAAGAAATCGGAAAAGGGGGGAACCAGTCCCGCCCACAGGGCGTCGGTGAAATACCGGACCTTAGTGACTATCCTACCGATGGAGAAGCGAGACGCGGGACAGGCCGTCGTCCTCCCGCATTCGTTGAAGATGGTGGCCAGAGCCGAGCTGATCTTGCCCAAGCCCTCTCGATTGATTACGATCGACCGGTCGATGGCAGGGGCCGCCAACGACAGCGAGCGAGGCGGAGGCATGGGCTTCTTCCCTCTTCCCTTCTTCGTCGGAGCCATGGCAACAGAAAGGGGGGGGGGAGGTTCGAGATTGGATTAGGAGCGGAAGCTGGAGTTCGAGAGGAGGAAGGGCAGAGAGCGCTCGGGCAACGGAAAGGGGAGCGGCTGTGTGCGACTACGAGTCCGCCTAGCATGGCACGAAATAAGGAGGCGTGGGGGAACAGTGCCGCCCACGTCCAATCAACTGCCACGCGGCACCCAAGGCCGCCGGCTGTTAGGGCCCGCGGCACTTCGCACTTGCCCTTTCGCCTCTCTGCTCGGCAAAGTCCAGGCGTGCCTTGGGCCCGGGGGCTACTATCGGCGTTCTGGGAATGGGGGTCCCCAGACTTGCCTGCCTGCGGCCTGCGGCATGGCTCAAGGGGAGCCCAGCACGGCCCATCTTCATCAACACGAGCTCAAGACCGTCACGAGGGACCAAGCCTCGCGGGGTGGACGACAAGGAGCTTCCTCAGGCACGGCCTCATCAGGCTGGGTCACGAGGAGGCGGAAAGATCAATGCGGGGTACCTCACAAGGTGCCCATGACGCAAGCCATGACGACCAAGGGCGCCAAGCGGGTGCCAGCCCGCGCAGTGTCCTTCTTTCCTCTTTGGTGCAAAGGGAGCAAGCGCAGGCGAGAGCATCAAGCAAAGGCATCCATTTCGGTGCAACAAGACCAAGACCCGCCCAACGGCAGGAAGGAAGTCATTGTGGAGCCCAAGCAGGCGTCACCACCAGAGCCTTTGACAGGCGAGGACCAACTTTAGTCAGGATAACTGTACCAGATGTTCCCCTTCAAAAAGGCCAATTGTTGGCGCCCTTCCCGCTCAATATTTGGGAAGAGGCCCAGGGCCTTTGCCTATAAATAGGACTAGCCACCCCCAGGGTAGAGGCATCGACCTGGAACCCAGGAGCTAGAACCAAGTAGCACCATAGCAAGAGGGAAGGGCAACTGAACTCCTCCTAGCAGTTCATCACCCCAGCCAAGAACAGGCCCTCGCGAGGCTGTTCTTCCTTGTATTGTTCATCATCATCAGCCCAAGAGGCAATCCACCACACCACAAACTAGAGTAGGGTATTACACCACAATGGTGGCCCGAACTAGTATAAACCTTGTGTCTCTTGTGTTGTTCCTTTCGTAGTTTAGATCTTAGCGAGTTGGCGGGGCGCAGGTAGGTAGATGGCGAAACCTCCGCGCGCACCCTAGTGTTCAAACCTCAAGGGTCTGCCGGAACACGAAATCTGACAGCAGCTTCCTCATCAGCTAGTAGCATATTTAAACTATCGCCTCCCAATTAAGCCCGAGGAGCCGGAAAAGCCTGGCGGGGCATTGGGAACTATGCAATATGGCTATGTACGTAATGTGATCTACTACTACTCTGTAGCTTGTGGCGTTGCACGCATGGACTTCACTCCATTATCGGCTCTACTATAAAAGAAATTTCTCTTGACGTGTTTTTTTAAACGGAGGCAAAAGCTTTGCTTCATCTCATTCATAAAGAAGGAACTACTAACAAAGTTCAACGAGATCCATTACACCTCCACAAATGGAAGCGAAAAGCCTAGTCTCCCTGTATCAAATAACTCAAATGTTCTGCCCCCGTAGTAACCGTCACTGGTAAACAGGCTGCTAGTGTGTGCGTGAGAGGAGCGGCTGAGTAGGCTAGCTACTCCTACGTGAGAGGAGCGGCTGAATATAGCACCGAGAGTACCCACTAGGCCACTACGCAGGTGTACTTCCCCTGCATTGATAGTACAGCGATGGTTCTAGAGAACAGTAGTACCCTCCACTTCCAACTATAGCTCCTTGGCCCTGAGATTCAAGAGTTCAAAACTAGTGCACTATACTAGACTAGACTAGAAGTACAATACATCGCACTACTAGTTGAGAAGATTAGTACTGGTACTGCTACAGTACGAGTAGGTACTCCTGTGTCACATAATGTAAGACGTTTTCTGACACTAGTTGGCGTGTACAAAAAATGGCAAAAACATACCCAAAATTTCTTAATCCACGCCAAAAACTACTACCTAGTGCCAAAAATTTCTTACTAGTGCTATTATTTACAGTATAATGCAATCCCATAACATTCCATAATGCTAGTACTAGTAGTAAATAATAGCCTCACCCCTTCACTGAGGAACGATCTACAGTTGGAAGGGACGAGGCCCTGCGGTTACTACGCTCTTATCTCCTCCTCGCCAGTTCCCCTCCCCCCGAAGAGAAGGCAGTTCGTCGCTGCTCCCATGGATTCACCAGGCGGTTCTCCTCCTCGTCGGGGCTGGGAGACCTTGGACGACGATCCTCTGGGAGAAATCGCACGCCGCTCCGATGTCCTCACCACCGCAAGACTCGGTGCTTCCTGCATCAACTTTTTCAAGATGCTACTTAAACAGGCTTGGGAAAAGGCCATGCTTGTTGGTCTTCCATGCGTCCTCAAGGAGAAGGTTCTTCTATGGGACAATCCTTCGAACAGTCCACCGCTCCCTGGCCATGGTTGCACGTTGACTCCGCTAGAGTTGCCGACTTTGAGAGGTAGTCGGATTTTGTCCGATGAGCAGGTCAGTAATGGAGTTTGATTATGTAGTACTTAGTTATTCCATTTCCATCCCGTAATTTCTCTGCTGCCCACCGTCTTATATATAGGTCTGGGTCGGGGCCAACGAAGATTGTCTTGCATACCTCCGGCCGGATACCACCATCATTTTGCACAACATCCACAGCAGTGCGGCCGTTCTGTTAGACCCCTTCTCCACCATTGGGATCGGCCTTCCGGACTGGCTGGGCTTGAATACGTATGATGATGCCTACATGAGATTGAAGAAGATAGTAATTGCAGACCTGCCGACAAAGCGACGCGGCTACGACGATTACTATCTCATCGTGGTGTTCGACATAAGGATTGCCATCAATGCAAGACACAGTAACGGCAAAGGCTGGCGCATGTTGGCGGCGACAGATTTGTACCCCTACACGTTCGAAGACGCCTTGCGCCATCTAGGCCGCATCTTCGCGGTGACAAGCCAGGGGACTTGTTTCATCTGGTTGCCATCCTACGGTACGGGATATTACAAACGGAATGCACAAACCATCATTTGCATCCCTAACGGTACTCCATTATTTTGCAGGGACCAGTCATCCCCCGATCAAAATAAGATCGCCGATCCTAGATGTGCATTTGCATCCACGATTCGGTCTAAGCTAGAACCTTGTAGCTGACTTTGGCATATTGGGATCAACTATCTTAGCAGTCGTTACCCATGGTACCACTGATGTGCAACATGGTCACACAATCTACCACGATCGGACCATCACCATCTACCCAGGTATTCCATTTTTTAACCCTCTCGCCTTCTCTTTCATTGTTGTACTAGTAGTATACTTAGTAGTACTAGTAGGAGTACTTTTTACCTTGGAGGACGCGTATAGCTAGCTAGGCCCTTGAAGACTTGAACCCACTAGCTGCCACCATTTTTGTTTTTCCATGTCTTACTATCTCATCCATGTAGCCAAGAGTGGCTATATATAATAAACCGGTTAATTTACTTCCTCTCTACCGGAGTAGTACTATTTGCTGCACAGTATTACTGATTGCCATATTTGAGCACAACATTAATATGCATGGACCTTGACTATGTATGTCACCATGTGTCCAGATCTAGGATGCCGCGTGTACCACATGAACAGTGCCGAGTTCGACCCCCGTGATGCTACGTGGGTGCCGAGGAACACTCTTGGAGAGTACTTGCTTTTCATCGGGGATAGCTACCCCATTGTGAAGCGGATGCCACCTTCTGTGCACGACACGGAAGGCCTGCCGTTCATGAAGCATGGTTGTGTCTTCATTGCGCACCGCCGGATGAACGACATGCTGGGACATGCTATCCCTGATTTATGCCGCTTCAGCTTGGATGAGTCTCCATCGTGTGGAACCGGACTAGAAAGCTGCGACAATGATTCCCGTTGCCCATTGCTATGATCGTGCCATCCATGAAGAACACCTAGGACTGGAACCTGGAGGAGGACATGCATGTATCCCATCTATAACGTGTAAGTGGAGTACGGTAATTGTGAATGGTAGCGTTGTGAATATATGTAGACTAGTCGTGCACAAATTTATCACATGAATTGGAGATGAACTTGTGTGGATACTAGCATTTGTCCTTTAGAAGTTATTACTAGTAAATGTGTTATGTGTACCTGCAACTTGTGTGGTTGTTGCACGGGCTCCAACACCCTCTTTGAGAAAAAAAGGTGGCACAGCTTTGGATATACGTGGCGTGGCGGCATCATATAGTAGCATCATTTTCTATAGTTGTAGTACACTCCTACTAGGACGACAACTCCTATAAAACCTTGCGCTTGGCTCTTTGCCTCTTCGGGAGGTTCAACAGTTCGTACTCGTGTGAACCTTGCACTTGGCTCTTCGCCTCTTCGGAAGGTCCAACAATGATGATACTACAGTACAATATGCTTCTGGCAATCTGACACCGATTGAACTGCTGCATGTCCACCGCGAGGGCGAGGGCGAGGGAGAGGGAGAGGGCGCTGTAGTCAAAACCCTCTCCTCGTCCTGCGGACCACCGCGTGCGTGGGCGAGGGAGAGGCGTAGTAAGCAAGCTTCTCCTCATTCAGCGAGTTGACGGGACACATCAAAGGAGTACTAGTACTAGTAGTAGTCCATACTGCGTCATTTCCGATTAATATGGCTTAATTTGAAACAAGAAAAATACACTGGCGGTCAACGTATGTAACAATATGCTCTTTACGGTCACTAAATATAGTTTTGCGGCAATTATACGATCACTAGATCATCGTAGAGCACCGTATTGCACCCTACTGACCAGCCACATAGTCGACGTGGCACTTTGTTGACTGGTTAAATTGTCACCTGGTTTCTGGTCCCACCTGTCAGTTGGCAGAGCAAAGAAATCAGTTAAACAAAACTTTACGCAGGCGCGACATGAGCCCAACCCTTGCGCGCGAACCGCCCTAGTTGTGTATGTGAGTGCATGCACGTGTCCTCCCTCGGTCTTCCAACAAAGAGTGTACATCGGCTACAAAACAAAGAGTGCGGTACATAATGTACATTTACACTTCCAATGCATTTAGCCTTTAATCTAAATTAATATTGATTGACTAATGCACCAACTTGTGCTGTAGGTATAGGCTACATGTCTATCCTTAATTACAGCATGCAACAGCCTTCATTTAATCTTCTTATCTCAATGGTCGCATGCACACATAAGTCTGCTACTTCTTGGCGTTAATTATGCCCTGGTCAATGTGTAAATCTCTAAATGTACAGTCTTTCACGGACGTAGGGAGTAGGTTGAGCACTTGAGTGTGAGCGTGTGTGTTGCATCGTGTGCTATGTGCGGCATGGGTGCGTGAGTGTTGTGTGCGTCGATGTGTACGTGTGAGTGTTGCATGTTGCATGCATGCATGCATGCATGGGGCTTACTCCCTGCCATTGACATGTTCATATTTCAAGCTTCCTCTGTTCCCTCCATATGGTGATACTCCCTCTGTTCCCAAATAGTACGGAGTAAAAGCCTCCCTCTGTTCCCAAATATGGAGTATTTGTCTTTCTACAGATTTCAACAAGTGACTAGGTACGGAGCAAAATGAGTGAAGTGAGCGTAGAGGCATAGGGATACTGTAGAAAGGAAGTCCTCACGATCCATTATTCCCCATCTCGGCCAGAGAGAACTATTCAACTAGTCTTCGCAGTGAAGTGACAATACACGCTGTAGCAGATGGGACATGAAATTAATAAGCTGAACCAGCATGTTGATGTTACTAAATCAGCCTTACCCAGTACTGCCATCAGGTTTGCCAGTAGAGCATGCTTCCGCAAATACGCCTACGCACCTCTGTCCTCCATTAACTAACATATGGGCCCTCTTATGGTAGACCCACATG
Source organism: Triticum aestivum (assembly GCF_018294505.1). Classification (NCBI taxonomy): domain Eukaryota; kingdom Viridiplantae; phylum Streptophyta; class Magnoliopsida; order Poales; family Poaceae; genus Triticum; species Triticum aestivum. The sequence goes on along the minus strand of NC_057795.1, from coordinate 297,387,179 downwards.
TCATCAGTGTAACTATTTACACTCTGAAGGACGGTGCCTATATCCTGGTAGTAGTACTAGTAGAATTGAGATTCAATGCACTTTCTTCCCCGTCTTTCACTCTTCTTCCTCCTCTCTTCTTCTTCCTCCTCTCTTCCCCATCGTCGGCCGCACACCATTTAGCCCCGCTCACTGCTCGCCCGCCCGCGCCATCTTCCTTGGTAGCTCGCGCGTACCATATCCCCCCGCTCACTGCTCGGCCACACGAGGAGAAGCTTCTTCGCTCGCCCGCCGAATCCACTTCCCCGCTGGCTCGCAGGCACCTAAAACACCAATGGCAGAACCGACTGACACGCAGAGCCGCGATTAGAATTCCCTCCCCGATGTTCTCTTGGAGCAGGTCTATAGTTATATGGACCTACTCAGCACCGTCCGTCTGGCCGCATGCTCGGTGTCTTGGTACCGTCTACTCGTCTACAACCGGCTGGCTCTTTTCAAGACACCCTGCTTGCTGATGCCCGCTCCTCGCAGGTGGCCCAGACACCGACTTGACGATCCTACGGAGGTTACCATGGTGCCCCTCGACATGCTACCACTACCCGTCCACCTGTCCTTCATGCGCGGCCACTAGTGGGCGGGCATGAAGGCCAACTGGATCGTCCTCATCCACCACACCGGTAGTCCGTGGCGTCTCATGGATATCTACACCCAGCGAGAGATCACCCTTCCATCGTTGGATACTGCCGACATCGAGCCTCGTGGCCCGCCGGACACTCCTGCCTACTACGCACGAGAAACGTCAAGCTTTTGGCTCGACCTCTGTTTGCAGAAAGTTGTAATCTGCGAAGTGCCCACACCATCATAAGACTACATGGATTACAAGCTCATTGCCTTGTTCAACATGGGATTAGTCTATCTGGAATCCGGTCGCCATACATGGTTATGGCTCATCATCAATCCTGTTGAGGCAACATTTCTGTCTGATGCTACAGTGCATGATGGCATCGTTTACGCGGTCGACGCACAGATTGGCTGCCTATACTGGTGGAATCTATCGTCATGTAATTGTTCTATCTCATCTCGTCTTTGCCTTATGAATACGACTGCCTGTTCATTTGTTACAAATTTAGAATGCATAGCATGTCTATAACCACATCATTGCTATGTGTTCCTCTCATTTCCTAGATTTTTATGACCACACATGTTATTGTTAGAGTTGATATGAGAACAATTGGCATCTAATGATTGTTAGAATACATATTATGAGCATAACATCATGATTGCTATATGTTACTCTCGTTTACAAGATTTTTATAACAACGCATGTTATTGCTTAGAGTTGATATGAGAACAGTAGTAGTAAGTGCTATGGTAGAATATGAGTAGGCGTTGTCATAGCTATTTTCATCTCATTGTTACATGATGTTTGAACCATGACATATTGCTAGAATATGAAAGCCATTGGCTTATTTTTTTAACTTGGGGTATGATTATGACCACGGCATTGCAATTCTCTGTCTATGATATGTGTCACTGTTATAATAATCTTAATTCCACACATACTCTAAACATGATTGTTTATTTTTGTCCTTTTGGTCTCCAATTTGAATTGTTGCAGCAGACTCAAATGCGCTGGCCTTCATGATTCCAGGACCTGGAATCATACCAGCCGATGGGTGGTGGTTTATCGCTCGTTCAGCTGACGGCGGTCATTTGATGCTCATTCGCACGTACCAAATTGACCAAACGATTACATCAAACCACATGCAGTACAATGCGTCGGGAGTTCGTGACATTGATGGCTATGGCTGCTTCGTGTTCGAGAAAGATCCCAGCTCCGTTGGGCCAGGCGTATTCAACTGGAGGCGGGGTTACAGCCTGGCAACCACTCCTTGTTCCTCGGGCTCAATTATCCGATCATCCAACCAATCATCAATCACATCACCGGCAATGATTACTATGCTATGCAACTTCCATTCGCGAGGGGGGGCTGTGTTTACACATCATACCATGGGTTTCATTAATCACCATATCCAGAGATTCGTCGACACAACTTGTTGCCAGGTAATTTTCAGTGTATGAAAGGCATCAAGCTTCCATGCGATGGATGGCTTTTGCAAACCCGACATGCGGCGATGTGGTTCATGCCAACAGAAAATATGCACAACTTGATTCGTGCTGATATCTAGACTGAGCCATGTATTCTGCTGCTGTAGCACGACCCTCTTTTGTTGGATATTATGTACTGTTGTTAGTTTGAAGCACTCCTCTGGTTTGAAGGATAGATACCTTCCTGGGATCAAGTGCATCCTAACTCACCTGCGTAGGATGTACTGATAATGATGATGGAGATGTTGTGCAGAAGCCATATATATATATACATATATATATATATATATATACATACATCCGGGCTATTCTGTTACGTGTAACAGAATATTATTCTGTTACCCTTTCTGTACTGACGTAGTTCACAGGTTGGACTCACGTGTTTTTCAACAAGAACTGATGTTCCTGCGTGCACGACGGACAGAAACAGGGGATGCAACATGGAGCTTCCGGCCGTTCTCTGGCGCGATGCTGCGAGCCATTCGTTGCTAGAGGAGACACGTAAAGGGGTTCCGCACGTGCGCGCGCTCATCTGGATGTGTTTTGTGATTTGTAGTCACCGGAGGTGACGGCGTGGTCATTTTGGCGGCGGACGTGTTTTTTGTCTTCAGTGTTTACTGTGGTGTTCGCGGGCCTCAAATTATGCCGTGTTTGTCGTTTTTTATGTTAGAATTTATCGGTATGTTATGGTTTTTTGAGATTATTTTCATCTGTAATTCATGATTACAAGTTTTGGTGTTCTTGGTCGTTTTCGACACCCGCCATGGAATTCTGCTCTTCTTTTTCTGTTTTTTTACTTTCGAATTGCTGTTGTAGGGAGAGATATAAGGATTGTATGAAAAGATTTTCGTTGTTAATTTTGCTTTTTTAGTTGTTTCTACCTCGGATTCCCATGTTATTTTGTCGTTGGCGGAGGTGGTGTATGGCGGCTAACTATAAGCTGTGATTTCTTGTAATCTGGTCAAACTGCATAATTAATTTGCGTGTTTTTCAGTGTTGTTTTGAATTGCTGCCGTATGTGTAGTTGGACTGCTGCGTGTCAAAGTTTTTATTACTGTGTGTTGACATTGGAGCCGCACTGATGGCTCTGCACTTTGATTATAAAGCCCGAGCCATCTGTCAGTTTCATTCTACGAGCTGCAACCAAAGAAAAGGGGGGATGGATCCTGAGCTGGGAGAGGTCACAGAGGAGGAGGGGGACGCCATAGATGTGAGGGCTGCAGTAGCGGAGCAGAGGAGGAGGAGGCGCAGGCGCAGGCAGATGGCGCGACGTGCTGCCGAGGAGGAACTGGAGGCAGAGTTCAACAGACGGCTTGCGCGTGAGGTGATGGATACTTGCAACTCCAATGAATTGGATCTTCTTTTCCCAGAGGGCAGGGGAAGGAACCATATTCAGATCATTAGTTGGGCTAGGGCGAGAGCAGCCACGGCTCCACATCCATCCACCAGGGCAAAATGGCGTCGTTTCTTTGATCGTTATGACTGAAGTAGTGAACATTATGTTTTTAAGATTTTTGTTGTGGGGGAGCAGATGTTCGAATGACTAAATGAATTCAACTTGTTTTTGTCTCTGAATGTGTTGTTTTGTCTGCATATGTTCGACATGTGCACCTTTGAACTGCTTGTTTTCTGAAGTTGTACTGATTTGCGGTCAAATGTTGCATGGCTTGTGTAATAACTATTTCCTACCAGCTGGCTGCCCATCTTCCTATTTATTATTTTTATAATCTGCGAGTGTCCCTGACTATAAACGCTATCCATCTATGTGTGGTGTGTGGCCAAGTCTTCCCCCTCCCTTTTCTTCCTTCTTCCAGAATCAGATCTAGGTTCCTCTCTCTTCTCTTCGTCGCCTTTTTCTCTGTTCCTGTGTGTTCCATGGAGGATTGTTCATGCGGATGCCTGGCAAAGATGGCGCGCATAGCTGACGGCTGTGTGTATGAGTCTGGTTTGGAGCTCACTCAGACTCAGCGGCGCGGGCAACTTTCTTGTTTGCTGTACATCAACCATGGGTTTCGTACACCCTATGTTTGTCGCTTGACGGATGGTGACTTGAAGGAATCATGGGTATGTGTTTCTATTCGTTTTGGTTCCTACTTTCTTGATGGTTTCTGTTTGAATCCCATGGACTGGATCTGCAGTTTTGTCTAATGAATAGCTTGTCTATATTTTTTAATTTGGTTTTGTGAGATTTTAACAGTAGGGATTTCTGTGTGTATTTGTTCATTACTTAACAGTATTTTAACCATTTTTTGTATAATCCCTGATCTGTTTATGAATAGATGTTTTTACTGTAGGTGTATTGATTTGTATATTTCTTCAGTTTAGTCAGTTCACATGTCTAGTTAGTTTTGTGTTATTGTTTTGGTTCAGATTTTTTCCATTTTAGGTTGTTATGCAAATCGTTCCTATATCTGTGTAAAAATTCAGTTATGTCAGGTGTTCATTTTGTTTTGTACTCCCATGCCCATTTGCAGAAAATGTCATCGAGGATCAGGATTGTTGCTCCTAGTTCCGGTGTTTTGAAGATGGAGACTTCAGACAAGAATGGGTATCAGTTGATGCATGTTGCCTACCACATCGACTTTGATGGTTGCATCAACCAAACTACTGGGTGCAGGAGTTTGTTGCTGAGTCTGGATTTGAGGATGGTGATGTGGTTATGGTTATGTTCTCGAGAGAAGACGACTCTCTAACGTTCAGAATCTATGTGCTGTAGGTTTAAATGTGGCAAATGACGTCGGTTTGTGAGATTTGTGTGTGATTGATTATGTTGCAGTATTTTTTTAAACATTTTGCATGTGAGATGATTGAATTGTATGGTATTATCAGAATGGTATGGAACTAGTTATGTAATGTTATTCCTATTGTTCTGCTCAAGTATAACTGTTTTTTTACATTGTTTATATTAGTTATGGAACAATTTCTACATTTGAACTGATGGGCATCCTTTGTTTTGACTGATATATTTTTCATGTTCATAACTCGCAGACGGTGCTATACGTTGATGAGTTTTTTAGAACCGCTTTTTTGTTATTTGAGTTTTTCTGAACTTACATCCTTTTAATGATAGTAATGATCTATTTTAGTTTGTCAATTACCGATCAAATTTGTTTGTTGTATAATATTTTTTTCCTTACTTTTTTACATGAATTTTGGAGAACGTTTTTTCCTTTTTTAATAGATGAACAATGATAGTTTTAGTATTTCATAAAATAAAATTAATCTTCGCTTCACAGTACTTATTTTTATTTTGTACTTGAACCCTATGAATTGTAGTAGTTGATTTTTTTTGTAAATTCGTTCCTGAAATTTTTATTTATAGTCTCATATATATATATATTTTAGTTCTTACCATTAAGATGTGTTTGAACTTTTTACAATATTTTTTGTTTATTAACTGGGTTTTTTTAACAAATTATCTTCATTTTTTATTTTTTGTCATGCGTGATCTACTGGATTTTTGTTATGGGGCGAAGTACTTTGTTGGGCCATCGGCCTGGGTCATTGTATTCGGCCCGAATAGTTTCTCTCGCGCGGGTGTGGAGCACGGCGTGCGTGTGCGCTCTGGGTTTAGTCCCACCTTGCTAGTCGAGGGGGCTCCGGTCCTGTTTATAAGCGTAGCCGACGCTCACCAGTCGAACTCATATGAACACTTACCAGAGCGGTTATACACGGCGCTCGCTATCTCTCTGTCGACCTGTGGGCCCTGGACGGCAAGCCCATGCGTGTGTGGGCGTGCTCCTGTCCTTGGGCGGTCAATTTTTTTTATTTTTTGTTTGTTTTTATCTAGTACTTGACTACACCAGTAACTTGGACTGGTACTTTTTTATCATTGGGCGGTCAATTTTTTTATATTTGGTTGTTTTGGGGATCTAGCACTAGACTATACCGGTATCTTGGACTGGTACTTTTTTGTCCTTGGGCTGTCAATTTTTTTTCTTTTTCTTTTTCTTTTTTGTTTGTTTTTATATAGTACTGAGGGTCGTGACTTGCCCCCACACCGCACCGTACCGAGGGGCATAGTTGTACTGACACATCTTCCTTGTATGGACTTTGCCCCATTTATCTATCTTAGGGGTGTGGGTGTGTGTGTGTGTGGGGGGGACATGACTTGCCCCCCGCACCGCACCGTACCGAGGGGCATAGTTGTACTGACACATCTTCCTTGTATGGACTTTGCCCAATTTATCTATCTTAGGGGTGTGGGTGCGTGGGGGGGGACATGACTTGCCCCCGCACCGCACCGTACCGATGGGCATAGTTGTACTGACACATCTTCCTTGTATGGACTTTGCCCCATTTATCTATCTTGGGGGTGGGTGCGTGGGGGGGGGAAATGACTTGCCCCCGCACTGCACCGTACCGAGGCATAGTTGTACTGACACATCTTCCTTGTATGGACTTTGCCCCATTTATCTATCTTAGGGTGTGCGGGTGCGTGGGGGGGGAAACATGACTTGCCCCCGCACCGCACCGTACCGAGGGGCATAGTTGTACTGACACATCTTCCTTGTATGGACTTTGCCCCATTTATCTATCTTAGGGGTGTGGGTGCGTGGGGGGGGGAACTTGCCCCCGCACCGGTACCGAGGGCATAGTTGTACTGACACATCTTCCTTGTATGGACTTTGCCCCATTTATCTATCTTAGGGGTGTGGGTGCGTGGGGGGGGGCATGACTTGCCCCCGCACCGCACCATACCGAGGGGCATAGTTGTACTGACACATCTTCCTTGTATGGACTTTGCCCCATTTATCTATCTTAGGGGTGTGGGTGCGTGGGGGGGGGGGTGGGGAAACAGAATAACTGCACTGCGCTTGTCAAACGAGCGCACTGCCGCGTTAGCGCGAGGCCGAGCCGGGGGTTGGGGGGTGGGGGAGGAGTGGTCGGGGCCCCCCTCCCCCATCCTGGCGAGGCTGAGCTAGGAACGAGCCGTAGCAGGCGACGACGCGGTGTGCCGCGGCGTCGCATGCGGAGGCGAGTCCGTAACACGACTTGCCCCCATTATCTTATCTTTATTTTTTAGGGGAAAAACCAGCACTGTTATTAATTATTTTTCATTTGTACCTTTTTGATAATTTCTTATGTACTGTTGTGAGTTATTTATGTACTTTAGCCGTTTGTTTTCTCGATCTATGTTAATTTTTTATTTTGTGTTTGATTATCTATATTATCTTTTGTAACTAGCCAGATATAGTGGGCTTTGCCACGGTTGTGGGCTTTAGCCATCCGTTTTCTACCACTCATCTTTTCACCCTCCCACTCACCTTTTAACCTCCTATCTTCCCCGTTCCGCTCCTCCCGCATCCCCAAATCGGTTCCTTCTTCGTTCCCCTCTTCTCCTTTTCTCGGAGGGGGAGTTGCTACTCCTGTTTCGCCGCGGGAGCATCGGCCGGAGGGTTCAACCCCAGGGGGTGGAGCTCCGGGTGCTCTATTTTGTTCCTTTTTTTCTCTGCCGTTGACTTTGCTTGTGTCCTCTCATGTTCAGATTTTCCCTCTATTTCTAATCTGTTGCTCTCTTTGCTGACCCAGGCTGCAGTTGCTAGGGTTCCTTTGCTGTTGAACGAGCGTTTGGCGGCAATGATACTGGATTGCGTGGCGGATTTTGTGTTAGGTGGTAAGAGTTTTGCTTTTTGTATGGCGTGCTTCGTTTCTGAAATAGTTCAAATCCCTAATTTTTGTTCATGTGTCTTGCAGATCTAGTTCGGCAGATTTTGGGACTGTAGATTTCAATGGGTACATCATCCAGTCCGGACAAATTGAATGCAGGTGATTCCCCCTGTTTTTTGTATGATGTTTTAACAGATCGGGTTTTTAGGGTGTACAGTTGTTGCCGTATCGACTTTATAAGTTGTATGTATTTTGATATATGTTAATTTTGTCCCGGATTGTATGGTGCGTATGGTTTTGGCAGTTGATGCAACCTGCAGACAGTTTGTAGTACTTATCACCACGTGTATTTTGAACTGCTGTCCTCACATTTGAATAGATTGTAGTAGTCAGTGAAGAACTAGTATGGTGGTGAAAAAGTTGTGTTTTCTGAAGTTTTGTTCTGCAAGTGGTGGGTTCATATTTTGTTTTATTCGGGTGAACTTGTAGTGTTCACATAGTTGAACTGACTGATTGTTTTTGTGCTTTTTTGCTAATTATGATGTTGTTGCAGATGTTGGAGTGCCGGTGCCTCCTGATTCTGAGAAATCAGAACGCTTTCAAGATCTTGTGAATGTTATTTTGAGACACCAAATCCTCTAGAAGAACTTGCGAATGTTGCTGGTGTTTCCCTTATATTTGCTCTTTTTTATCAGCCTTTAATACATATATATGCTTGGTTTCATTAGTTGTTCCTTTTTGTTTGTGTCTGATGGTATGCGTTTTATTTATTTTTGTGTCTGCAATGTTAATTGTGTTTTAATTTTTATGTGCGTGGTTATGTTATTGGTTTATGCAGTTAATGACAGCCATGGTGTTCCAGAGGACATTGCTGATGTTGTTAAAGATATTAATGATGGGATGTATTCACTTAACGTTGATGATGGTGATGGCAACTTCCAGTTGTCTGTTACTCAGTCTCAAAGTGTTGATGGCACTGAGCCTGTAACCCAAGCTGAGGATGTTCCTATGCAGTTACATCTCGAGGATGAAAGGATAAGAAAGAAGAAGTATGAATTCCAGAAGAGGAACAAATTGGAACGGCGTCAAAAGGCTGCCTGTGTGCTAGAAAGTGATGTTGATGTTGCTCAAGCTCCTAAATGTGTAGGCGATGAAGGTGGTGACGTGGGTTTATCAACTGTTCATGCTGGATCTCATGGAAGTGACATGCCTGTGAAGACAAACTTGATGCAAACTCGGTTGGCGCAAGCTTTTGATCGTGATGGAGTTAAGGTGAAGAAAGCTATTTTGAAAAGGAAGTTGTCAGATCGAAATGCTGACGGCACACATAGGCGTAGCCCACATGTGAAAGTTGGTCCCCAACCTGGTAGTAGCAAAGGTGATGCGGATAATGTTGCTGTGAAAATTGGTCCAAGCAAACTTGGTGGCTCCGTTGTTCATCGTAGTCCACGAGGTTTGACAAATAAGAAGCCTTCTTCTTCTCCTCTTCAAGAGCGGTCTTTGTTGAAAGAAAATAAGAAGCGTAAAGTTCATCCTGCAAAGGTGAACAAAGGTGGGAAGAAGCGTGCTCGTGTTGAAGCTGAAGATGCTGCATCTGAAGAAGATGATATTGAAGTTGATTCAGAAGATGAATTTGCAGTGGTATGTGTTTTGTACTGCATGTGACTTGCTAGTTGTACTTGCAATGATTTTAATTTGTGTTTGTGCTGGTATGCTGGCCAGGTGAGGCTGGTCATTGTTTTCATCAATCGAGGGGTGGTACTGATGTTGTTTTAATAGTTGAACTTGTGTAATCTCTTTTTTTACTAACATTCATATGCTTGTTTTGTTTTCTATATTCATTGTTTGCAGTGGTATGTGTTTTTGTACTGCATGTGACCTACTAGTCGTACTTGCAATGATTTAATTGTGTTTGGGCTGGTATTTGCGGCCAGGTGAGGCTGATTATTGTTTGCATCAATTGAGGGGGTGGTACTGATGTTGTTTTAATAGTTGACCTTGTGCAATCTTTTTTTTCTTTTTACTTGCATTCATTTGCTTGTTTTGTTTTCTATATTCATTTTTTAAGGTGTGGCTTTTTTGTTTTCATTTACAGCCTGTTAGCGTTAGGAGTCCGGTTAAGCCGGTGGGAGGCAATACTGGAAAAGTTGCCTTGGATGAAGGTGACCAACGGAAATTGAACTTAACTGTGCGATGTTCGTTGAGAGAGGTTGAAGATTGCGCTAAATTGCTCGAGAGTCGGCATGTGGCTAGGGTTCATGCATCTGGTTTTGGTTCTATTTTCAAGTGGAGGGTGAAGTCTAACATTTCCCGCCCTCTGATGGGAGTTTTGTACCTGAGGATAGATTGTGATACAATGACTCTTGACATGGGTGAGGCTAATAAGAAGCTTCGGATCACTAGCGACGGTATACAGCAATTATTTGGTTTCCCTCGTGGTGGTCGTTCTGTGCCAAGGCCGTCAGAGGACGGATATGACGACGCTCTCATGAAGTTAAGATCAGAGCTTGACATTAGAAGGGATAAAGATATCAAGACAAAGGATTTGAGGAATAAGCTCAAGGTGCTCGTCAAGGATCCTAGCAAAGATGACCTTGCTCTGAAAGTGTTCTTCATGATTGTGTTTATGAAGGTTGTGTTGCCTGGTTCTGCCCCGCGTGTTTCTAGAGAGGCAGCAATGTTTGAGGGTCTCGTATTTGAGGACATGGCTAATATGGATTATTGCTAGTTGATGGTTGATGAGCTTAGAAGGGCTGTTGCCAAGTACCAAAATGGTGATACTCTTGGGAAGGCAATCACAGGCTGTGCCATAGGGCCTGTACTAATGTACCTTGACTGCCTTATCCGTGGCAAGACCGCGGAGCCTGACATGTGAGTCCCCCGCATATGTTTCATGGATCCTACCAAGCTTTCTGATCTGGTTGATGCAGATTTGATAAAAAAAGGCAATGCAGATCCAAAGACTTGGGTGTTTGGGAAGCTTCCGGTGAGTTTTGTTTGGTTTGTGTCTTGCAGACCTTTTTTTAATTTAGGTATAGCTATTTTTTGCTGTAGTGGACATGTGTACTGTAGAGTTGTCTGTTTATATTTTGTATGGTTTAGGTATGGTTTTTTAGTACTGTTGTTTCTTGTGTGGTTGAACTGAATAACTTTGTTCAACTGGCCTGTTGGTAAATACTAACAAATTGGCAATGACAGCTAAAGTTTTTAGTGGTGTTGATTTTAAATCTATTAATATCATGATTTTATTTTCCCTATGTGTTGCATTGATTGATTAACTATTTTTCCCTTTTGTTTGTAGTGGAAAACTCAAGAGGAGGTTGTTTTTTTCCGAGTGTATAAACGGCCAGTCCTGGAGATGCCGTCGTCTCAGGTTCCGAAGTTTTCATCTCTGTCCGATGAGTTGAGGGATGGCCGTGGTGTTGAGGGTGCTGGTTATGCCCCTCCTGGCCCTAGTAATGCTAGTGCTTCACAGAGGCAGGGTTTTGGTATTGATGTTGCTGTTTCAGCGTTGGAGCGCGCTGAGCATATCTTAAGTAATGTGTGTTCTGAGCTGCAAAAGGTCCCAACGACAGTCGAGCGTTTGAGCTGTATCAATGGTATCCTTCCTGAAGGTCATCAATTTAACGCTGAGGAAGCTGTTGACTACATTGAGATGGAGAGAATTTTAATCGGTGATATGCGTGACGGTGCCGCTAATCTAGTTCAGAGCTCGGTTCGTTTGTTGAACAACATGAAGCATTTCAGAACTACGCAAAACTCTCGCTGCAAGCCATATGAAGAAAGTGCAAATGTTGTGATCAAGCGGTTTGAGCAGGATGAGGCTGCTGCCACCCACAGCAGGGCTGGTGATTGTACCGAGGCTAATGTTTTTGATCACGAAATGAATGATGTTGGCTTTGAGCGCCCTGATGTTGATGTGAGTCAGTCCTCGGTGTTTGCAATTTTTAATTTGTTGTCCTGCTGTCAGTGTTGTAGTTGAACTTCCTCATCTTCATCTATTTATTAGTAATTTTCTTTCATGCAGATTGATCATGATGAGGCTGCTGGCACCGACAGCAGAGCCGATGATCGTACTGAGGCTAATGTTTTTGATCAGCATACGAACGATGTTGGCTTGCAGCACCCTATTGTTGATGTGAGTCAGTCCTTGTTGTTTGTATGTTTTTACTATGTTTGTTCTGCTGGCAGTATTGTAGTTGAACTGCCTGATCTACATCTGTTTATTAATTTTTCTTTTCATGCAAGAGACCAGCCATAATGTTGAAGTTCATGTTGACCTAGAGTTAATGATCCATCCACTGATAAGTGCAAGGTTATTTTTATTTTCATTGTGTTTATTCTAATTCTCTTTAATTTTCATGTGCACCAATGTGTCCTACTAGTTCATTTTTCTATCCCACACCGTTTAGAGTTTGCAAGGGGGTAGCTACCTTTTTTGTTACTGTTGTTTTAATTCCTTGTGTTTATTGTTGCTCATAATAGCATTGTTTTTTGCCTCATTACATTTTGAATCAGGGTGCTATTGTTGGCGATGAGCCTTGTTTGCCCATTGGTGATGTTGCTTTGAATGTTAGCAGCAGCAAGTTCGATGATGTTGCAGCGAATGCTTCCAAGGTTTATTTTTCTGTGCACCTCTTTGGTAGTTTATTTTTTATTGTTAGTTTTGTTCATATTATTCACTTTTTCTGAATTTTTATTTTCGTCAGATTACTGATGTTGAACGTGGGGTTGTCCTTAGTGGCGGAGATGATGCTCGTGATGCTCCATTGAGTAGTGGGCGCAATGTTGGTACCAAAGTTGCTGATGAGGATGCTGGTGCTGCCAGCATACTTGATTCCAAATCGCCTGGTGTTGGTATTGCTGGGAATGAGAATGTTTCTGGTTGTGAAGATTTGCCGCCGGAGAATTTCCCGCCTGGAGGTCTTGATTACGGTGATGCATTGCAAGATGCTTCTAGCGTGGAGGAGGTGCCATCCGAGGATGATGATTTACTTCTGTCAATTTCTTCTGACCCCTTGACGCAGGAGGCGCTCTTGTCGTCCCAGGATTTTCTTTCTACAGACCCTGAAAGCGCAGCAATATTGGTGTCCTCTCAAGATGTCCCATCGTCAAACCCTGAAACTGGAGGCATAATGGTCTCATCACAGGAACTACCTCGTCGTCAAACCCTGATAGTCCAGGTAAGCACTTGTAAATTGGGCCTACTTCTCAATTTTGGCATTTTGGACATGTTCTCTTGTAGTTGTTGAACTTATTATTTTTGATCATTTTTTCTGCAAGCAGAAAGTGATAATGTTGTTAAGGTTGATACATTTTTCCTCGTTGTTACGAGGTTGCGCATGAACCGTACTAAATGGTTAGTTTGGGATTTTGCCCATAACATTTTTGTCTTTTTTTTTCTCTCGTATGATTATTATTGTTGTTGCAGTAGTCTTAATTCATGTATTTTTTTGTGTTTTTCTAGTCACAAGCCGATGTTTCAAAATAAAGAATGTGATGCCAGTGTTGGTTCTATTGCTAAAGCGTTTGTCCCCACTGGCATGCTCAACTCAGACAGTGCTGATGTTGTTTTATATTCTCTACGTCAGAAGTACCGAGACACTGACAAGTTGATAGTTCCCAGATGGGTGACGGTCAGTATTTTGCTTTTTTTGTAAATAGGATGATAACTTGTTTTGCCAATTTTCTAACTGTTGTTGTTCTTTTTGTACAACAGACCAAGATCCGTGATGGAAATATTGATTCCAATGTGTTAAATTGGTTCACGAGATCAGGTGCTGATGGTTTCTATCAAGTAGGTGAACTTGGACTTTTTGTACTCATTAACTAGAACTGTCATGTTTTCTTTTCAGTTTAGGGAGGTGTGGGAATGAACTTGATTAGCCTGCTTTTTACACCTGTACTTATGAATGATCCATGCTTTTTATTAAAGATGCACTTATTGTTGCAAGGAAACTGAACTGATATGATTGTTCCTCATTTTTGGGCGGTGGATATAATTTCATTATGATTATGTGATTTTTTGTTTGTACTGCTGAATTTTAATTTCCCTCTTTTATTTTATTGATTGGAGGCTGAATTTTTCGTTTCATTATGACTTTGGTAAATTCATTTTTCCTCTGCGATTTTTTTTCCAGCTTCTTTTCCCTACATTTGATCCGCCGTCATTTTTGCCTACCATGAAGCCTAGCGACGAATCTGGGCATTGGTGCTTGGTTGTTCTGAATTTGAGGTTCCGTCGTTTCGACTGTCTTGATTCACTCCGTGATGAAACCTCGGGTGATGCACTGAGATTCTTAAGGAATATGACAGATAATATAAAGAAGCTTTGGAGGGAGTCCAGTGTAGACTGGGCCAAACCATTCTCACCGGTGCATATTAATGGTTTCTCTTGTGAGTTTGTGCGGGTGCCTCAGCAGGAAAACACATGAGTATCCGTTTTTAATGATTTTTGGTGGTTCTTTTTGTTGCTGGGTGGATGTTGTTCCTGTATTTTTCGGATTTTGTGTTGTACCATTTTTTGTTGCTTCCTTTGTTCTACAGGCATGATTGTGGATTCTTTATGCTACAAAACTGCAAGACGTATTATTGCTGGGAGGATGGTGTAATTGAAATGGTTGATTACAGCCATGAAGACATTCTGGACATTAGGAAGACTTTGTTGTACACCTGCGCAACTAGCGATGTGTTTGATGTTGACTTCAGGGGTTTGTTTGGCATCGAACCATGTACGTGTGCATGGACTTTAGTATTTTTTTTGCAGTTTGTACTTCTCTGTTCAGTACTGTCATGAAATATGTATTTGAACTTATGGTTTGTGTGGACTCTTTTTTTTTATTTTTTTTCAGGTGAGTGGTTGGATCTTGGTGAGCATGACTATAGGTTCTTTGGTAGCCAGTTCTCGGAGCTCGAGCGCATAGCTATTGATCTTAGCCAGGGGCATTCTCCAGAAAAGACAAGATCTGGAGTTATAAAGGGGCGGTTGGGAGCTCTGAGAAGTTCTACGGCTGCTTGTGCAGAGAGCCCTACTACACCCAAGAATCCCATTGTCGAATTGATAGACAGCGATGATGATGTGTTTGACAAGATTGCTGGCGTTGGAAGAGTCACGAGGAGTGCTGCTGCCAAAGGTTTATCTCCCCTTGCTGGAATAGTGGCTCGTAGAGCTGGTGGTGCTAGGAAAGATCCTGCTTTGGAATCTGGCAATGTTGTAAGCACGAAGCGTGCGCCCAGAGCTCCTATAAAGTTTTGCTCCCCTGTGCAGCAGCTTCACCCTCATAAATTCCCTCACCTGGACAAGGCTTGCAGGTTGTATAAGCTGTTTCTTAGTGATGAATGGCGTGAGAAGTATGCCGAGTGAGTATCTATCATTATTTTTCCTCTTCTTTTTCTTCTGTTGTTTGTAACTGCTAGGTAAATATGACCTGAACTATTCATTTTTATACAAATCGAACTGCTATGAATGCCTTATCTTGCTTCTGCTTCTTTTTGTTCTTGTGTGTGCTGCAGGAATACATTCTCAATGATACCTCAGCCTGATGGAAACGTAACTGGCTTCACTGGGAATCGCATCTGGGAAGTTTTTTCACCCGGGCAAATGATGGAGGGTGATATAATGGACTTCCTCATTGATGATTGGAAGCAAGATCCTGAGAGAAATGTTGATTTCGCATCTGGGAAAAGGATATTGCTGAGTCCATATTTCATCTCGGTAATCAATCAGATCGGTTTCTTTCTGTTGAACAAGACTACCTATTGTTTTTACGAGTTTTAATAATACTTTTGCTTGTTGATCCTTTACCACTGTCTATTTTCTATTTTGGCTTTTTTGCTGGTTGTGCTTGACTGTTCGTTTTACGAGGATGAAAATAAAGATTTTAATGTGGAGAGTGCAGCGAGAGATTTCAAGAGCTATGTTAAAGCTAATGAAGACTTGCTCAATGCCGACCTTGTGAGATCTACTAGCTGATTTTTTCGATTTTTATTTTGTTTGTTGTGATGCTGGTTTTTATTTTGAATATTTAACATCTCTTTTTTGGTCATTTGTTTTTAGATCATGATGCCTCTATTCAAGCCTATGGTTTTATCAAAGGATAGGAAAGTGAACCACTATTCCTTATATGTCATGAGTCGGTACCGAAGCAGCGTTGACATCCTTGACTCTTTACCTTATCCGAAGAACCACCGTCCTTCAAAGAACACCTATCACAAAGACTGCGAGAAGATTGTGAGTGACATTTATTATCTGTACTGGATTAATATTTCTGCATCTTTGTTTCTGCTTTTCTCTGAGCCCTAAAACTGTGTGGGTTGTTTTGTTTTTTTGCAGATTTCTAGAATGGTCAAAGTAATGAAGGCTGTGTATGGTGATGCTCAGTACAATGCGAGCAAGCAGCCCAATTGGGAGCTGTTTGCAAAGAAACCAACGGTTGTCAAGGTTCCACTTCAAGGGGAAAATGAATGTGGCCATTATACTCTGAAGTATGCGGGATGCTACGATGGTGAAAAGATCATTGAGAACATTCGAGATTATGACGTGGGTTTCTTGTTGTGATTTTCAATTTCTGTTTTTGGCTTATTGTGCATCCTTTTTTTATGTGTCATGATTTTTTATAATTTTGTTTTATTGTTTTGCAGCCACACATTGTTGATTGCAACGCTGAGGATCTGTATAGAGTCGTCTTCAACCTGAATAACCATCTTATGGTCATCATTTGCATAGTGAATTTGATAGTTGTGTGATATATCTCTTGAAAACATTGTAGGCTCTATTTTGTAGTGTTTGATGTCTTGTCGAGTACTATGTAATAACTAGTATATTTTGTGTTGTGTTTGAAGGGTGGCACAATGTTTAACAAACTTTTTTTCCATGATGATTGTGTGGTTGAATAGCTGTTTCACTTGTGTATGTTTCATCGGGAATTCGTTTTGGTTAAGTTTTATTTTTTGTACTGAAGACTTATATACTAGTTGAACTGAAAACACCTATTTTTTCAAGTGTATTTATGAGTTGTTGCTGAGAAAGTGAGATTTATTTTACTTTTATGTGATTCCATCCTCAGTTGGACCTTTATAGTTTCTGTACTCTCGTTTTCTTGTACTTATGATATAGTTCTGTTAGTACTGATTTGTAATCTCATTCAGCGTAGGGTTTTTAAAATTTGGTGCCAAATTTTTGTTTGAACTTATTGAACTTTAGCAGTTGAACTTCATAGTACAAGTTAAAGCACTGTTTTAAATTAGCTATGTTTAAGAGATAGCCCTATTAAGTTCAAAACTACTTCTTTCTCAAGGCAATAATTGGTATCATCATAGCACTTACCGAATAAACTAAGTTGTACTGAGATTTCAATTGTGCTAGTACTTCGATTAACTATTTACTTTTTGTGTTGTTTGAGGCTAGTACGTCTTCCTGCTGTGTTTCTTGTGATTTTTCTCCTTTGTCGAACTTATATCTTTTTGATTTACTTTTTGGCCTTCTTTTTTTCTAGGCTGTGGTTCTTCTCCAAGCAATGTTTGGTATAATCCTAGCACTTGCCGTATAGTCTTAGTTGTACTGAGATTTCAGTTGTATTATTATTGTTATTCTTAGTGTGTCACTGTTTTAGGGAATGCGAACTGAAGCTTCCCGTTCCTTTTTATATTTTGTAGAATGAATGTACCGTGTGTTCAAGTGTACCAGAAGTTTCAGTCCTAGCATGCTAGTTACTAGGAAATACGTACTGATGGTTCTTTGCTTTTCCTGTTGCAGTACTTAGTGAATTTCTAATTTCTATTTTAGCATGATGCTTTTAGTACTGAATGTTGTCCTTGACCGAAACTTAGTTTTTTTAGTGTTCTTCTGAAACTAAAAACTGGTTTTTTAGTGTGATAGTACTACCGTTCATGTCTAAGCTGTACTGAGCGTCCAAGGCTACTATTTGCTTTTGTCCTTAGTTATCCTTCCACTGTTTTTTTGCGAAAATATTTATGTGTTATTTTTATTTCTCCATGACTAGTGCTGCGTGGCAGCCATGAAGTTTCAACTTCAACCTAGTTCAATTTCAAATGATGGTTCAACAAAATAGGAAGCTAGCAAACTTGTTGGATGACATAAGCAAACAATGTACTTGATAGACATAGGCAAACTTGTTCAACCCCTGACACACATAAGATAAGGTAGCTGGTTCAACAAAACAAAAGCAAACTACAATTCTGAAACAACTAGAGTAAGGACACACATAGCATATGGTAGCTGGTTCAACATAACGAATGCAGACTTTCATGCATCTTCATCTGTGAAGTTGCAGTGGTAGTAGGGGTCAGCCTCCTGCTCTTTTGAAATATCCCAACCTGTCACGATGTTGTCAATTGTCTTCCATGACTTGTACGTTGTGTACGCATCTATTCCTGCGTACGTGATGAGGTTGTCTGGCAGCGGGCTGGTCGCCCACAGTTTGTGGTCTTCCCTCTTCATCTTCTTCTTCATGCCTTCGTAGAATGGGTGTGACACTCCAAAAAAATGTGGTGGTTTGTTTTTTAAAGAGCCTTGCTTGGTTTGAAAGGAGGTCATTTGAACCCTTCCTAAAAACCATCTTCTAAGTTTGCCCTCTCAAAAATCCTTTTCTTAGATTTAGTTTCTTTTAAAAAGAAAACCCTTTTTGTTTTGGGCTTTTATTTGGTTTTGATCCCTTCTAAATTTTACCATGCCACCTATGGTGAAATTTTTCCCAAAACCTCTCCTCCCACCTTGGTACAATCCAAACATTCTATCCAAACTAATAAAATCCATTTTTGGATTTTATTCCAATTATTTCTTCTCCCCAAAACAATTCTGTCTTTTCTTGTGAACCTAGGGATTTGCAAAGCAAGTACTTTAATGCCTTTGATCCTTGATCCCAAACCAACTCCCCTGGATAGTCCTTTGAACCCACAACCCAGAACCATCTTGAACCACTCTTCTCCTGTTCAAATATTTCAAATTGCACTCACTGCAAGTTTGGACCAGATTTGCCAAATTTGGTGAAATTCATATCTACACCTCTCCAAAAATTCCACAAATATTCAGGCAGCCTCTAGATGCAATGAGAGGCCCCTACACCAAAAACGAGCTCAAGGAAAAATCCCTACATGCATGGATCATTCTGTCGAACACCTTGCATGCACTGTTCTAGTCATATTCAGTTAAATTGAGACATTCAGTATCGATCCTCGTCAGTGACTTCAGTGACGAGCTCACAGTGCGCTTGGCACGTAGCTCACGGCCAGGCTTGCTTGTCCGGAGCCTCACACGCGCACTTGGCGCCTTCCTGGCGTCGGTGGCGCCCTGGCCTGCCTGCACCGGCGTGTCTTGCGGCGGCCGTAGCGCCGTAGCGGCCGATAGGAAGTAGAACGGTGGCACAACGCCGTTCGGCGCCGCCCAAGCGTCCTGGTGGCTCCGCGTGGCCACCTTTCTAGCGCACGCATGCAGCACCGTCGCCGTGGCGCGGCACGGCAGAGCGCGCTCTCTGCCGCCGACGGGCCCGCGCCGCCCCGTTCCGTCGAGCTCCCCCTAAACCCCCAAATCCCGACGCAGTTAGCACCAAAACGGAACCATGGAGCACCCACGATGACGTTCAGCCTCTCAAACCTCCCGTGCAACCGCAGCACCGTCATAATCACCTCGCCGGAGAACCCCGTTCTTGGCAACCGCCTCGGGGCGGCTATATATAGCACCCCGAGCTTGCGCTCGCCTCCGCACGACTCCACCATCTCACCAGACCCCGCCCGGCCACTGAACGAGCCTCGACGGGCCTTTCCTCCTCGACTCCGGCCACCTCCGTCCGCCTCGGCCTCCGGCATTGTTCTCTCCGGTGAGAACCCCTCCACCGCCCTACTTTCGACCGTAGCCCCGTACCACCTCTAGTAAGATAACCCCCACCTCAATTTTAACCTCGCAGCTCTCTCCGGCGAGATCCACGACCACTCGAACCGCCGTCCGCCAGAGCAAGCATCACCGCCGACGTGGTACTCGTCGGCGACCACCACCACCTCCCACAGACGCGGAATGGTGCCCTGAACACAGAGGTACTCTCCGATCTCCCTGCCTCGCCGTGGATCGCCGCCGCCGACCACCGTGCCTCTCGGTGCCGTCGCGCTCTGTTTTCCCTCGTTTGAAAATTCAAACCTGAAGGGTGGAGCCCGCCTGTCAGTCTCTCAGCCGTTTTTTTAACACGAAACGTTATCTGTACTTTTCCGCAGAACCCCCTGGAATTTTTCTGTTTCATTACAGATGAGTCATTGGGTTAAAACACTTATAACTTTTTAACAGAAAGGAATTTTTGAGTGATTCTTTTTCTGTCCTCTTCAAAATTTTGTCCAGTTTTTTATCATATTTATATGAAAAATATTTGGAACACTTTTCTGTACACTCATGGTATTTACGTTGCGTACGTATCATTTTTTTTACCGTAGATACCGGAGGAGGTGACGAAGCTGCAAACCTCGCACAGTTAGACTCCGACTACTCCGAACAAGGCAAGCATGTTTGAACTCTTGATATGATGAGTGGTTGTTGCATGTTTGAATTTTAGTTGTAGTCATGGCATGTTTATGAACATTTCTTGAATGTTACGGTTCATGCATATTGGTGGAAAGTAAGTTTCGGAAAAGCACTATGTTGTTGGTTACATATTTGCATGGCCATGTGTTGGCAAGAAGATGGGTAAGATGGCAGTGTTGTGACATGCCAGTCTTATGCCAGAGTATTTGAATTCCGTGTCATCGTGGAACAACTCACATTTTCATTCATTACTTCCTATATTGTCACATGTTTTCCGAAAGGAATATGGCATAGTAAGTTGCAAATACTTTTCCTGGTACACACCAAATAGAGAGGCCGGGATGAGGGTTCCATGGCCCTGGATTAAAGCCCGTCATCCGGTCAGGGGGATGGGTGTTTACGGTTGGGACCGAGAGGGGGGGCACCCCTTAGAGCGCGCGTATAGAAATTTGATCCCATGCTATTCGAGGTTGTGGCCTCCCTGTCTCAGAGTTTTTCTTGGCCATTGTCCGAGGTGATTCCTGGCATAGTGTGGTGAAATGGGTGTGTACTAGTTAAATGTGTTTCTACTAAAATACCGTAAACGGAACTAGTCCTTCATGACTACGGAAATCCGTTGGCTGTGGTCAGTTCATCCAAACTCTGCAGAGTCTCAAATCTTTCAATTATCTTGTACTTTGTTCAAGTACTATATTCATCTTATCTTGTCAGGTATCAACCACAGTGACAAAACTCCGGTGGGATTTATGTGTGATAAATCTGGTTAACAGATTATTCTTATGAATGGACTAATCTTGTCATTTACATTTATTACAAGCCCTGTCTGTGATGTTGCTCAGACGTCTGACGGTGACAGACCTGTTATTTACTTTTGTTATGAACCCTGTCTGTGACGTTGCTCAAATGTCCGACGGTGGTATTTCTTTTATAGCCCTGTCTGTGACGTCGCTCAGATGTCCGACGGTGGTATTTCTTTTATAGCCCTGTCTGTGACGTCGCTCAGATGTCCGACGGTGGTATTTCTTTTACAAGCCCTGTCTGTGACGTCGCTCAGATGTCCGACGGTGGTATTTCTTTTATAGCCCTGTCTGTGACGTCGCTCAGATGTCTGACAGTGGTATTTCTTTTATAGCCCTGTCTGTGATGTCGCTCAGATGTCCGACGGTGGTATTTCTTTTATAAGCCCCGTCTGTGACGTCGCTCAGATGTCCGACGGTGGTATTTCTTTTATAGCCCTGTCTGTGACGTCGCTCAGATGTCCGACGGTGGTATTTGTTTTATAAGCCCTGTCTATGACGTTGCTCAGATGTCCGACGGTGGTATTTCTTTTATAGCCCTGTCTGTGACGTCGCTCAGATGTCCGACGGTGGTATTTATTTTCAAGCCCTGTCTGTGATGTCGCCCAGACGTCCGACTGTGGCATTCCTTTTTAAGCCCTTTATGTGATGTCGCTTAGACGTCCGACTGCGGCACGCATTTTATTTATTTACCTTTCGAGGCATCGCTCCAGACACCCGATCGGTTTTCAGTTATTTATTTTATTCATCAAGTCCTGCAATATTATCGTTATTTTATGAGCATCAGCCTTGTTCATAACGCATTCATGCATTCATTGATTATATCTTTTGTCCGAACTGTCTTGTGAGTACTTTCAAGTACTCACCTGGCTTGTTGATTTGGCCAGATATTGATGAAGGCGATCTCATGGATGAAGAGGTTGATAGCGAGTCCGACGCCTAGAGGAGTCCCAGTCAGTCCCGTGCGATCCTGTCTTGGTCATTGTATTATCCGCTTCCGCAACTGCCAGTAGAAGTCAAGTTATCCACCACCTCTTATCCTCGAGCTAGTAGCATGCCACCACACCCCTGTGCCATAACCGCCCTTATGTAAGATATTGGCGAGTTTGTAATAAATTGCTGAGCAGCCTCGGCTCAGCCTTGTAATATATTTGATGCTACTGGTTCCCTGTTTATCAAGCTATGTCTACCAGAAAGGATGACTTTTCCTATACTGGGATTTAAAGATCGATTTTCTCAATATTTATTTATTGAAAAAGTCGGTCATGATAGACTTGGTAACTAGAGCCAGGCTGACTGTAGGAAGCCACTAGGCGCGATGACTAATCGGTTTTTAGCAAAATAGAGACACTTCATTATTTTGCAAATGTAGTCATTTTTCTGACAGTCAGCATAAATTTATGATCTGACCACTCAGAATTTTTGCCTACTTTTGTAGATGGCTGACAACAACTGCGAGTCTCAGATGTTCGCCAACGAGCCTGACGGGTTCGTCAAGCTTCTCACCTTCATCGTCCAGGTCGCGATGGGGCCATCTATACGCCCAGTCTTCACACTCTATCAGCACAAAGTCAACGATGGTCTGACCATGCATCAAGCCGCGGTGCAGTTCAGGGGAGGGCGTGTTGAGTTACACCGCTTCCGGTACTTGGGGAGCCATGCCTACGGAGAAGCATGCTATGCAGATGGCAGCTCATGAGGCGATAGCTCGTCTCAGGGATGTCCTTCCTGCGATGAAGACTCGCCGTTACTGCTACCTTCCATGCCACGTGCCATACACCTATCACTACGCGTTCTCTTGCCCCAGAGGAGAACGAGACGAAGCTTTTGAGATGCTTATCGATTACCTCCGTGCTCTGGAGGCAGCCTTCGACAACCTGGTGGATGACTTCGTGGCTGCCCGCATGACCCAGTTCATGGCTGTGCCACCAACAGGAGGGAGCTCCTGCACACCGCGCCACCACTGACTTTCGTCTCGTCCTCAGCATCTTATACACCTGCCACTCGCGCCACACCTTGTCGCCTGCCTTCCACCGAGGAATTCAACCAAGCCATTGCACCCACTCCAGTCCGCTCTGCGCCACCCATTGCGCCCACTCCTGTTCATGTTACCCCGACTACGGCACCCGCTCCATCAACTCAGTGCCGCGTTCCTCATCTGGAACCTATTAGCAAGGAGGAAGTTGATTCCCCAGCATCGCTGCGTCTGACCCTTGGCAGGACAAAGGAGGTCCTCACCATCTCCTCCGACTGAGTACGTTTAGTCGCCATGTGGTGTACCAACTTGTATGATATGTACATAGGTTGTGAGAAGTAGCCTGTTTGCGCCTCATGTAGGATCTGGAGAAGTGCACTAGCTTAAATAACATGTCAGGATTATGTACGCATATCCTGAGTGATGTATAATTATGGTTGTGTGTAAGATATGTAATAGTCCTTGTCCGCGCGCAATCGTGTATCTTCAAAATATCCTGGAGTTTCAAAATGTTCTTTGTGTGCAATTTTATTGACTTTTGCAACTCTCTTTCTTGTCTTACAAGTTCACAAAATATATCCCCAGAGTGAAAAATGTCTCGTCCTTGGACGCGCTCCATGCCAAGTCAGCCAGAAGAAGATTATGGCACACCGCAAACCCAAAATTTCACTCAGGGTCAGACAAGTCAACAGCATAGTGAAACAGCTTTCACACAAGTATGTCGTCTGTATGAACAGAGTCAACAACAACACCAAGAAATGATGAACCAGTTCAGCAATATGGGAAGTAAACGTGGTCAGTACCAACAGCAATCCAAATTATCTGAGTTACAGAAGACGCGTCCACCAACATTTTCTCATACTGAAGAGCCTCTTGAGGCAGATGACTGGCTTCGAGACATGGAGAGAAAATTAATTATCGCACAATGTTCAGACCGTGAAAAAGTATTGTATGCACCACATTATCTCACAGGAGCAGCTGCATCATGGTGGGAAAACTTCCTGCACATGCACCCCAACGAAAATGAAATCACCTGGGAAGATTTCAAAGAAGGTTTTCGTGGGGCACATATTCCTAAGAGCGTCATGAAAATCAAGAAGAAAGAATTTGATGAACTCAAGCAAAAGGCCATGACAGTATCAGAATATAATAGCCAATTTACTCTGCTATCTCGCTACGCCAATGAAGAACGCATGACCGAGAGCAAGAAGATGGAAAAATTCTTGGAGGGCCTGGCACCTGCCCTTAAGTGCCAGCTAGTTGTGCATTCCTTTCCAGATTTTAAAACACTGGTGGAGAAGGCCATTACTCTGGAAAATGAGCGACGTAGCCTGGAAGATTTCCGAAAACTCAAAAGGGACCAGACCACTTTTGCTCGCAACCCAAGAAACAAGATGGAAATTCAGAAGGGTAGAACACACAAAACCCCGACGGAAAGTTCACGTCCAATCAACAGTTTCCATGCAGGAGACAAAGAATTCACCTATCGTCCAGGCGTTACCTGTTATGCTTGTGGAGAAGAAGGGCACTATGCCAAGCAGTGCCCCAAGCCAAGGAGCTCAACCCCGAAGCTCAATAATGGTAGCAATAATTCAGCGCCAAAGCAAAGTAATTTCAACCCCAGCAACAACCACCGGAAAGGTCACTTGAACCACGTGACCCGAGAGGAAGCACAAAACGCCCCAGATATCGTACTCGGTACGTACCCCGTCAACACAATACCTGCCATGGTTTTGTTCGATTCTGGAGCTTCTCACTCATTCGTTTCGAAAAGTTTTGCTTTGCAAAATAATTTTTCGATGCTTCCCCTGGAAAAATCAATGATCATCAAGTCCCCTGGAATTAAGCAAGTGACCCAGAGTTACTGTCAAGGTGTGGCTATTGAATTTGAAGGATTGAAGTTTTACGCCAACCTTATTGTATTGGAAAGCAAAGGACTGGATGTCATCCTAGGAATGGATTGGTTAACCACCAACAAAGGTTTTATTGACTGCTTCAACCGTACCATGATTCTTACACACCATCATGGGAAGAAAATAAAAGTTTCAGCCAAAGAGAGGCAAATACCTCGGCAACCTAGATTAAACAAGGTGGACGTTTCTGAGCTAAACAAGGTCCCCGTAGTATGTGAATTTCCAGACGTATTTCCAGAAGAACTACCAGGCAGGCCACCAGACCGAGAGATAGAATTCAGCATTGAGCTAGCACCCGGAACCGCTCCCATTTATAAGAAACCATACAGAATGGCACCATCCGAATTGGTAGAGTTGAAGAAGCAAATAAAAGAATTATTGGAGAAAGGATACATATGAGCCAGCTCCTCACCTTGGGATTCTCCAATTTTATTTGCTAAGAAGAAGGATGGAACAATGAGGTTGTGTATTGATTATCGAGCTCTCAACATGGTCACAATCAAGAACAAATACCCAATGCCCCGAATAAATGATTTATTCGATCAGCTCGCACAGGCCAAAGTCTTCTCAAAAATTGACTTGAGATCAGGATACCACCAATTAAAAGTACGAACAGAAGATATTCCCAAGACCGCATTCACCTCCAGATATGGGCTGTATGAGTTCACAGTAATTCCATTCGGACTAACCAACTGTCGGTGTACTAGAATAGGGGTACCCTAGTACCCCGAACTTGTGCACGGGCAGTTGCAGCACCCCGCGGCAAGACTTGCCGGGTGACCGCCAAGGTCCTCCGTGGTTCCTTTGGAGCCATTCAAGAACAAAGTGTCCAAGCCAAGGAGACAAGGCCCCGGCAAGAGGAGCTTGCCGGGAAGGCCAACCAAGGCATCCCAAGGAACTTGTCGCGGCGCGCCGCGCGTCCCGGCAAGGCAACAAGGCCCCGGCAAGAGGAGCTTGCCGGGAAGACCAACCCAGGCATCTCGAGGCCCGGTGAGCGACAAGCTTCCGGACCCGATAAGACAACGGCCGCAGCAAGGCGCTTGTCGCGGCAGGCGGCCACTCTGTACCCACGCTCCAGCACATCCACCAACGTGTCGCTCTGGGGGCCTTTCCAGGCGCGCGTGGCAGGAGGCTGTGCAGCCAGCGGTGCGAGGTGGCATGCGGAGCTGACAAGACTACCATCGTGGCGAGCGATGGCGTCCCTGACGGTACCTTTCTGCACTGTTTGGGTGACACAGACGGGCATTTAGTGCCCTTTTCCCCTACCGTCAGGGTTAGGTAGGATGCACTGTACAAGTAACTGTACCAACCACCTCGCTTTTTACATTTGTACCCTTCTCTGCGTTGCCACCTGTTGGTGACCCCTTGAGCATATAAAAGGAGGCCCATGCGCAACGTAGAGGGGGTTCGGACCCAGAAAATCACACACAGGGTTCGACTCATTCGAAAGCCAGAAAACACTTAGCTCTCTCTCTCGAGCAAGAACACAATGCAATCAAACAAGCAGCAGTAGGAGTGTTATCTCTCCGGAGAGCTCCGAAGCTGGGTAAACTGCTCGTGTGCTTCGCCTCGATCTGCTCTTCGTGCGACCTCCGCCCCCCGCCGAATCGAAAGGGGCTTGGTCCGCCGGCCCCATAGGTGTTCGTGGATCAGTTTCCCCGACATCTTTGGCGCGCCAGGTAGGGGGCGTCGAGATTGCGTGAACCTGATCCGGCGTTCACACGAGCTAGATCTTCATTTTCTTCATCAATATGCCACCAAAGAAGAAGGCTTCGGAGGCAGGTGTTCCGTCCATGTCGATCCAACCGCCACCGGAGCAAACGGGTGGTGGGGTAGACATTGGCGGAAGGATGGACGTCGACGAGGAAGCTCACGACGCTGCCAGGTCCAAGGGCAAGGCAGCGCAGACCTCGACGTCGGCGCTTGTTCCGCGCCCATCTCAGGAGGCGCAGGACCGACAACGTCATGGTACTCACAGTACCATACGTTTGTTGGGACAAGATCAAGCTGGTGGATCTCGGGGCGCTCAAGACCAGCATGCGCGCCAGCGTGCTGGCGCGAGCGAGGCACGGTCGCCTGGACGGGATACTACTCCTTCTAACATAGTTAGGAGTCCGAGCACATCCCGCTCCTCGCGCCGTCCGCCACTGCCACCCACCACTCTGACAGAAGCTTTGGCGTGAGCTCAACTGCTCCTGGATTACCCTCCGACGTCAGACAAGATCGACGAATGGAGGGCCACCATTCAGAGTCTCATTGGCTACGCCAACGGCGACACTCCGCGGCAGCCGAGCACGTCGCCGCCACGGCAGTGTTGCCAGGTGAGAGCCTGGCGACAAAACTGGTGGGGGTGCAACCACCATGCAATCACCACCCCGAAGGCCAAGATCGCCGACTCGTCGGATCCACCTCGACAGCGACTCCACCGCATCATCGGATCCACGGGCTCGTCGCGATCAGCGCCAAGTTCTTCACGATCGACAACAAGAAGACGCTCGTACTCGCATCGAGCACCGAAGAGAAGCGCGACGTCAATCCGACAAGCACGCTGGGCCCTCTGTTGACATGCATGCGCCAGGGGAACCAGGCGACTTGCCGTACGCGGTAGGTTGCCCTGCGTTCACTCGTGAGCTGCGGCAAGTCTAGTGGCCCAGCACGAAGAACTTCAAGCCAGACGTACCGGAGAAGTACGACGGCAAGACGCATCCGTCGGACTTCCTCAGCATCTACACCATTGCGGTGCAGGCTGCCGGGGGACGAGACGACAAGATCCTTGCCAACTACTTCCCGCTGGTGCTCAAGCCCAACGTCAGATCCTGGCTCATGCACTTGCCGGACAACTCCATATCCTCTTGGGCCAATCTATGCCATTAGTTGGTCGGCGCCTTCACAGGCGGCCACAAGCCTCATGGCCAAGAGAGTGACCTTCATCTACTCGCCCAGAAGGAAGGAGAGCCCCTGCGCAAGTACATTCAGAGATTCAGTAGTGTGCAGCACAACATCCCAGACGTCCACCCTGCCGCGGTGATCAGCGCGTTCCATCAGAACGTGCGAAACCGCAGGATGCGGGAGGAGATGGCGATGTGCAAGATCAGAGACGTCAGTGAGCTATATGCCCTGGCCGACAAGTGTGCACGTGCTGAGGAAGGGAGGAGACTCCCCGGAGAGAATATTGGAGCAGGAGGGTCTGACAGTGAGGATGCTGCCCCGGCAAGGAAAAACCGGCGGCGGAACAACCGGAAGAAGAAAGGCAAAGAGGTGCTGGTCGTTGAGCAGTCCGGCAAGACGCCCAAAGCTGGCAGCTCCGGCAAGGAGGTTGCCGCGGAGGTGGCGGTCGCCGACAAGCAGGACGACACCAACAAGCAGTACTGCAAGATCCACCGCACCAAGGGCCACGATCTCCAGAGCTGCAAGAAGGTCGAGCAGCTTGTTGAGCAACAGAAAGCTGAATACGAGCGGCGCGACAAGGAGAAGGCCCAGGAAGGTGCTGGAGGATCCGGCAAGAAACGTCCCGGCCGAGGAGGACGCCGCGGCAAGGCCAAGCAGCGGCAAGGAGATAGACCTCCTCGCGGCCGCGACAAGGATGAAGATGACGACGACGATGAAGACATGGATGATGAGGAGACTGATGAGCAGGAGTTCCAGAAAGCCATAGAGGTCCTGTGCGTTGACGGCGGTGCTTCTCTGCATACTTCGCACCGCCAGCTCAAGTAGTGGGTGCGGGAAGTTAATGCAGCAGAACCACCCGTCGAGTCACACAAGCCTCTGAAATGGTCCAGCACGCCTATCATCTTTGATATTGAGGACCACCCTGATCGCATAACTGCGGTCGGGTGCTTGCCGATGTTGGTCTCACCAACTATCCGCAACCTCAAGGTCACTAAGATGTTAGTTGACGGCGGGGCCGGCTTGAACCTGATCTCCTCCGCGGTGCTCCAGAAACTCCAGATCCCTGACAGTGAGCTCGAAGAAACCGATACGTTCCAAGGAATCAACTCAGGAAGGAGCAAGCCGAAGGGAAAGGTCACGTTGCCGGTAACATTTGGCAGCGAGTTGAACTTCAGGACTGAGAGGGTTACGTTTGATGTTGCTGACTTTCCATTGCCTTACAATGGAATCCTTGGCCGTCCAGCACTCGCCAAGTTCATGGCAGCCTCTCACTATGCATACAATGTTCTGAAGATGCCAGGCCCGATAAGTGTCATCTCTGTCCCTGGCGACAAGAAGGATGCCCTTATCTGCGCCGACAAGATCTTACGGGAAGCAACAGCCGCAGCAGAACGCAAATCACTTGCCGCTGAAGCTCCCGGGGGGAAGAAGAAGACCAAGTCCGGCAAGAGCTCTGATGCCCACTCCGGCAAGCGCACCTCTTCGGAGTGCTGCAATACCGTCGAGGACGCACCATCGAGCTCCACCGGCAAGTGTAAGAAGGCAATGGAAGCTCCACCTGAGACCAAGAAGGTGTCCGCCAAGGAGGACGGCACTGGTGGTACCTTCACCATCAATTCCACTCTCGACCCTAAATAGGAAAGCGCGCTCGTTGCTTTCCTGCGGGTGAACGTCTACGTGTTTGCATGGCAACCGTCTGACATCCCCGGTGTTCCCAGGAAAGTAATTGAGCACCACCTTGCCGTCTGTCCTCATGCGCGGCCCGTCAAGCAGAAAGTTAGGAAACAGGCAGTGGAGCGCCAAGAATTCATCGCAGAAGAAATCAAGAAGTTGGAAGCAGCAGGCCTTGTCAGAGGAGTGCTCCATCCTACGTGGTTGGCCAATCCTGTAGTCGTGCGCAAGGCTAACGGGAAATGGAGGCTTTGTATCGACTTCACTGATGTCAATAAAGCTTGTCCCAAAGACACATTTCCCTTGCCGCGCATTGATCAGATTGTTGACTCCACGGCCGGATGTGATTTGCTTTCATTTCTTGATGCATACTCAGGATACCATCAGATCTTCATGGCAGAAGAGGATGAGGAGAAGACCGCATTCATCACCCCGTGTGGCACATACTGTTTCGTACGGATGCCTTTCGGTTTGAAGAATGCTGGTTCAACATTCGCAAGGGTGGTCCACCACGCTTTTGAGCCGCAGATGCACAGAAATGTGGAAGCCTACATGGATGATATAGTGGTCAAGAGCAAGGACAAAGCAACCATGATTCAAGATTTGGACGAAACATTTGCAAATCTGTGCAAGATCAACCTCAAGCTTAACCCCGAGAAGTGCGTCTTTGGAGTCCCTTCCGTCAAGCTTCTCGTGTTCTTTGTGTCTCAGCGGGGAATTGAAGCCAATCCCGACAAGATCAAGGCCATTGAGCAGATCGAAGCACCAAAGCGCATCAAGGATGTCCGAAGGCTTGCCGGTTGCGTGGCTGCTCTCAGCAGGTTTATCTCTAGATATGCTGAGCGCGCCCTGCCATTTTTCAAAATATTGAAAAAGGCAGGTCCAATGAAATGGACTCCGGAGGCGGAGGCTGCGCTGCAGGACTTGAAGAGGTACCTGTCCTCCACTCGAACACTTGTCGCACCTAAACCACAAGAGAAGTTGATGTTGTACATAGCGGCAACCAATCAAGTGGTTAGTGCTGCGTTAGTGGCGGAGAGGGAGGCAAATGATGAGCCAGCAACCACGGCAGATGCGTCTAGCGACAAGCAGGGGGCTTCGCCGACAAGCTCTGGTCCCGACAAGGATGGATCTGTGCAAGAGCATGACAGGATGCAGAAGAGAATGGTGCAGCACACAGTTTACTTTGTCAGTTCCCTTCTGCAGGGGGCTAGGTCAAGGTACTCTGGTGTGCAGAAGTTGCTTTTCGGCCTCCTCATGGCCTCGAGAAAGCTGCGCCATTACTTCCAAGCACATGAGATCACAGTCATCACTCGTTTTCCGCTGAAGTGGATACAGCAAAATCCAGAAGCGACAGGCAGGATTGTCGAGTGGGCGCTGGAACTGTCAAGCTTTGGCCTCAAGTTTGAGAGCACCTCAACTATCCAAAGCAGAGCATTGGCAGAATTCATAGTAGAGTGGACGCCAACACCAGATAAAGAAATTCCAGAGACGAGCATCCCCGTCAAAGAGGCAAGTAAAGAGTGGCTGATGTACTTTGATGGTGCCTTCTCGCTGCAAGGCGCCGGTGCGGGCGTGCTACTTGTTGCACCCATAGAAGAACACCTCAAATACGTAGTCCAAATGCACTTTCCCAAGGAGCAAGAAACCAACAATACTGCAGAGTATGAAGGATTGCTTGCCGGTCTCAGGATCGCGGCAGACCTTGGGATCAAGAAGCTCGTTGTTAGGGGTGACTCACAGCTTGTCGTCCGCCAAGTGGACAAGAACTACCAGAGTCCATTGATGGAAGCTTATGTTGATGAAGTGAGAAAGCTAGAAGAGCACTTTGATGGCCTACAGATGGAGCATGTCCCGAGAGCTTAGAATGACATTGCTGATGGCCTGTCGAAGTGCGCCGCGCTAAAGTTACCTGTGGAACCAGGGATCTTTGTGCTCAAGCTGACTCAACCATCCATAGCACTATCAACTAGACTAGGCAAGAAGAGGAAGTTGATTTCTGGTGACTACTTTCCGGCAGAGCTCCCCAAAGCCGCCGCCAAGAAGGTCCCCAAGATCAACACCAAGGATGCTGAGGAGCAGCCTGCTCCGGCAAGCCTTAGGGTTTGTTCCGTTGAAGCAGACGCTCCCGACAAGTTTTGCTCCGGCAAGCTTGCCGGGGAACATCAAGCTCCGGCAGAGCCGCAGGTTCTTGCCGTAGAAGCAGATGTTCCCGCAGCAGCAGATGTGCCTTTAGTCCTTGTTGTCGAGCCGCAAGCTCCAACATGGGCACAGCAGATTGTCCATTTCCTTCATACAGGAGAACTTCCCGAAGAGCAGGAAGAAGCGGAAAAAGTAGCCTGGCAGTCAAGTATGTACTAGTTTGTCGACAGCACACTATACAGAAGGAGACTCAACAGAGTGAAATTGAAGTATATTCAATGGGAAGACGGACAAAAGCTGTTGGCAGAGATACATGGAGGCATATGTGGCCACCACATTGGCGCAAGAGCACTTGCCGACAAAGATTTCCGGCAAGGTTTCTTTTGGCCGACAGCCCTCCAGGATGCAACTGCACAAGTAACCAAGTGTGAAGCGTGCCAGTTCCATTCCAAGCAGATACACTAGCCAGCTCAAGCTCTCCAGACGATTCCTTTATCCTGGCCATTTTCGGTCTGGGGGCTCGACATCCTCGGCCCCTTCCCCTGAGCTGTCAGGGGCTTTGAGTACTTGTACGTCGCAATCGACAAGTTCACAAAGTGGCCGAAAGTGGAACCAGTGAGGAAGGTGACAGCACAGTCAGCAGTCAAGTTCTTCAGGTCAATTGTTTGCCGTTTCGGGATCCCTAACAGGATCATCACCGACAACGGCACACAATTCACGAGCCGCACCTTCATGCAGTACGTCCAAGACCTTGGCGCCAAGGTCTGCTTCGCTTCTGTTGCTCATCTGAGAAGCAACGGTCAAGCAGAGAGGGCAAATGCTGAAGTGCTGCGCGGGCTCAAGACCAGAACTTTCGACAGGCTGCGCAAGTGCGGAAGAAACTGGATCGAGGAGCTGCCGGTGGTTCTTTGGTCGATCAGGACGACGCCAAATCGAGCCACTGGCCAGACACCTTTCGCTCTAGTCTATGGAGCAGAGGCAGTTCTCCCCACGGAACTCGTATACGGATCACCTCGAGTGCTCGCTTATGATGAGCTTGAGCAAGAGCGGCTGCGACAAGATGACGCGCTGCTCCTTGAGGAGGATCGTATTCAGGCTGATGTACGAGCTGCTCGATACCAGCAAGCTTTGCGCCGCTACCATAGCCGCAAAGTTAATGCCAGAAGCTTTGAGGAAGGCGACCTTGTTCTTCGGCGTGTTCTGTCCGCCAAGAATTCCAACAAGTTGACGCCGAAGTGGGAAGGCCCTTATCGGGTGAAACGAGTCACTAGGCCTGGCGCTGTCCGCCTTGAGACCGAAGATGGCACTTCCGGTGAGCAACTCCTGGAACATTGAGCATCTTCGTAAGTTTTACCCGTAGGGCGCGGTTGCCGGAACCTGTTCCGACAACCACCTTTTGTACAAGTCTTGCCGATGTTGCATGTAATCCTTTGTACAAAGCCGGGCGCAGATCCCGTGCATAAGTAAAGCTCATGTGCTCCGCACACCTTGTCAATTTCATGCATTATATTCCTTCTTGCATGCGTTATCTGACACTTTGTGCAGCACCGGCCCCCGGTAAGCGATAACAAGCCGAAAGGCTCCATATCTTTATTTTCTCTTCTTTCTTTTTCTAATAAAGGAAAGCAAGGTTCCCTCGCACACAAGTTTGCCGGGGGGGAAGGAGAAGATCATGATGTGGACCAGGCATTGTTCAAGCAAGTTTTCGCCTTGCCAGAAAGCAAACGACAAAAAAGCTAAGTTGCCAAAGTTTGAGCAATTGGTTTTTAAATTTTTAAGTTATCTTCCTCGAACGACTGTGCTTTGTATGGAAAACCTATGCGCGGAGGAACCAACTTGTAGCTAGTTGCGCCCTTAGTTTGTTTCGAGTCCCCTCAACAACTTAAGTGTGCTGCATCTAGTCGCGACAAGGTTTCTTGTCGGAAGCGGCACCGCTAGCAGGCTGCTGACGTCCCGCACTCTGCGCTCGCGGCTCGGGTGCCTGCGCCGACAAGTTCCCTAAAAGCGTAGGGTAAAAACATACAAGGGAAGGAATCTAGTAGAGGAAATAACGTAGCAATTGATACCAGAAATAACTTGTCGAGTTATATTACAAAATAACTTGTCGCAGCTCTAACAGATTGATCTTATAATATGGCTAGCAGCGACAAGGAGAAAAAGACATGGGCGGCCTAGTCTACGCGATCGCCCTCAACCCTCTTGATTTCGCTCACCTTGTCCACAATGGGTGCGACAAGGGCCTTGAGCGCGTCCCGATCGGCGTCAGGCGGCAAGGACCTGAGGACGTTGGTGAGGTTGAGGCCTGGGTTGCGGAAGGCCACCTTCATCAGCACCTTCTGGAGAGCCCCCGCGCAAATCCTGCGCGACTCGTCGGCCAGCTGCTTTGGGATCTTCTCCCGGATCCGCTGGAGTGCCGTCGCCACGCCCTTGAAGAACAGGCTGAGCTTGGCGCTGGGTTGGAGATGCTCGTCGGAGGGGTACGCAAAGTCCTCCATCCCCAGCTGCGCCAGCTCCCCGTCGATGACTGCAGCGATGTTCACCAGACCCTCGGTCCAATGCTCCACCGTCTCCCTAAATGAGTTCTGGGTAACGGCGATGCTCGCCAGCAGCATCACGTCGGCCTTGATCTTCTCCAACAAGGTCACCTCTCGCTCCTTGGCGGCGTCCAGCGTCTGAGTCAGCGTAGCCAGCTTCAACTCGAGATCCGCGTTGGAGTCCTTGGCGGCGCTGAGCTCCTTGCCCCTCTCAGCGAGAAGACCTTGCAGCTCACCATGGGCGGCAGCATCCTTCTCGCGCTCACGCTTGAGCGCGGCAAGCTCCTCGCCGCTCTTCCTGATATTGGCCTCCAGCTGCGCCACCTTCGCCTCCAGCTCTTTCTTGGCGGCCTCTGTAGTTGCGGCAGCGTCCTTTGCTTCCTTGAGCGCCCCGCCAATTGCTTGCTCGCGCTCGGCAAGCTCCTCCTCGTAGCTGTCGAGGTTGCCCTTCCGCTGCACCAACTCGCGTTCTCGCGCGGATTGCTTCTCGGGAGCAAGCCTTTGTTCCTCCTCAGCTTCGGCCTTCTCGAGAAGGAAGGCTGTACGCTCCTCAGCGAGTCGCTCCCGCTCCTGTGCCAGGGACCGGAGAGCTTCTTGATTGAGGCCCTAGAGCTCCTCTGCATGTTTCTCCATATCGACTCCCGCCTTCGCGACAAGCGCTTCCCGGGAAGCCAGCTTGGCTTGTCGTGCGCGGTAGAGTGACAGCAGCTTCCGCAGCAGCTGCACCTCCTCGGGCTCGCCACTGCTGCTGCTTGGCGCATCGACCAACGACAGCCCGGCGGAGGCGAGCACTTCCTCATCAAAAGATTCTCCTTCGACCGGCACCCTGGAGCTCGACGCCCAGGGAAGCTTGATGAAGATACCACCGCCGGCCTTCAAGTAGGCGCCGGGCTGGGGCTCTTCGGAGCCTGGCTCCGCGGCAGCGGCGGAGGGATCGGCGGTCAGCGCAGCGCCCGGCGCTCCTGCGGCCTCAGGGCCTTCAATGCGATCGCCCGACCACTCGCCAGCTTCTGCGGCGGCAGCCTTGGCGGCCTCTTCCCCGATGGGCTCATCAGCATCGGCCCCTTCTTCGTTGGCTGCGGTGTCATCATTGCTGCCACGCGCGCCTTCCTCGCCGGCGTCCTCAATCTCCATTGGCTCCGCAGCAGATGGATCTGAAGAGCGAAGAAGGGAGAGAAGTCAAGCAAATATGTAAGAAGAAAATCAGAAGAAGAAGAACCCAAGGGAAGTGTTCAGGCAAGAAGATTACCTGTACTAGGATCTACGGCCGCGGTCTCAACCGCCGGAGGATCACTGGTGCCATCCCTTGCCGGAGAATTGTCTCTTGCCTGGGAGTTCTCCCTTGCCGGAGAGCGCTCCCTTGCCGGGGACTCCTCCCTTGGCGGCATAGTCGAAGTAGATGGCACTTCGGGGGCGGCTTCCGGGCCCTCCTGGTGAGGCTGTTCTGCTCCTACACAAATCAACAAGCAAGATATTAGTAGAGAAAAGAGCACCCAGGCGCGAACGACAACAGGAATTAAAGCTACAAACTTACGCTGGGGGCTGCGCTGGGGGCTGCTTTGGGGAGTGGTTGCAGGGTCCGTCAAGGTAGTCTCAGACACACCCCCTGCTGACACGGTGGGATCGTCTTCGATGACAATCACTGGGGCCTTAGCCCTCTTCTCCGCTCTCTGGGCCAGCGTCCTGAAAAGGAATGGATTCAGATCGAAGCAAGTCAGATACAAGACAAAAACAGCAAGAATTGAAGAACTACAAGAACACCAAAGAAACTTACTCTTCTTCCTCCTCGTCGGAGATGAGCGCGGAGAGATCGAAGTCCGGCTCCCCTTCGGTGCAGCGAGGCGGAGGAGTAGGATCCCTTGCCCTCTTGGCGGGGGCGGTGGCGGTGGACCGGGAAGATCCCGCTCCAGTTGCCGCAGCAGCGTGAGGCGCTCCCGCGGCAACATTGCTTGCCGCGGTAGAGCGTGTCGTGTGGCTTGGCGGCTGTTGGCTCGTTTGCCGCCCCGCTACGTCCCCGGCCCTGCGGAGACGCCTTCTTGGCGGGGCCGGGGGCTCCGCCTGCGGCAAGCTGTCTGAAGGCTCGGGCTCTTCCTCGCCGGCCTCGCTCGGCTCAGCTTCAGGGCCGGCAAATTCTTCCTCACCAGCAAACTCCGCGCGCTCGGCAAGGTTTGCCGCCTCTGCCGCCTCTGCCTCCTCCACGGTGAACCCGAACGCGCCAGCGGCAGCTGCTGCCGCAGCCTCTTCCGCCCTAGTGGCGATGCGCTGCAGCTCCGCGTCGGTAGTGTCACGGGTGAGGATCTTCTATTCATCGGCGCGGACCGGCACTTCTACCAAGTCGTCGAAGAACGCTTGTACGACGTCATCCGCAGGTTCTTGCCAAGTTGGTGCGATTCCGTGCGAATCGCACAACGGCATCATCGCGCGGATCCGGTCAAGCGACGAATTGTTGCACAAAGGAACAACGGTCCTCGGCAGCATGAAGGGATGCTGAGGATCGCGTTTGAAAAACTCCAGGAGCATCGCATCCAGCTCCAGGACGGTGAAATTGAAGTTGAGGCCCGGGCGCAGCCTCATGATGTCCGCCGAGTTCTTGAACTCCCAGGCAGGTCTCCCCCTCTCCTGTAGGGGAGCGATGCGGCGGCGAAGGAAATCTGCGCCTACAGTGCCTACAGTGAGCCCGGCAAGCCTGAGGCGATGGATTCGGGTGGTGGCGATCTTCAGCCTGTCGTCTTCCGGGGCCACGTTGCTCCAATCGTTGCAGCGCACTATTGGGGCTTGGCGCACGGTAGTGAAGGGCTGCGGGTTCTCCTCGACGATCCAGCATCACTCCGCTCTCCACTCCTCCCACTTGTTGTGGAGCTCACCCTCCAGATACGCCTCCTTCTTGCCGACTCTCGAGATCCAGGCGATCCCTCCGGCAAGCGGCTCTCCTCTCTCGACCTGAGGCATGAAGAAATGGCGGAAAAGGGCTAAATTTGGGTGGACTCCGACAAAGTTTTCGCACAAATGTGCCAAAACTGCCATGGTCAGAACGGCGTTGGGGGTGAAGTCAAGGAGGCGGAACCCGTAGGTGTTCATGATGTCGCAGAAGAAATCAGAAAAGGGCGGGCAGAGCCCGTAGTAGAAGAACAATGCGAAGAAGAGGTACCCGCCTGGAGCCAGTTCCGATGCTGCAGCCGGGAGTACCCTCGTGCGCGGATGCGCACGAGTCTCCGTCGACCAGAAGAGGCAGAAGTACTCCCTCAGCTCTTCGCACCGAGCTAGGGGGAGAAGAGGGCCCGCTCCTTCTGCAGCGCCGCGAGCCGCTGCGCCTCGGCCGACTTCACGCCCTTCCCCTTGTCGGCTTTTGGAGCCATGGCGGAGGTGGTGGGGGAGATCGGCGGCGGTGGTGATGCTGGTGGCAATGGGGAGCGGAGCGCTGCTCTCCTTCGGCTTTGAGAAGAAGAGGGGAGCGGCGGAGATTTCTGGAGTTGGAGCAACAGACGGCGAGGTGGGCGAACTGCCCCTGTTTCCTCTGCTTATAAAGAGGGACGGGGCGGATGTTTCGCCCTTCCGAATAAATAAACCACCCACGATCTCTCCCATGACGCCGCATTCAACGCGTGCCGTTAGGGGAGGGCGCGGTTGATACAGAGCGAGATTCGGCGTAACCCAGGCCGCGTGTGCCCGTGCCCTGTTTTGGGCCTGCCCCAACAGCGCTCGGCACCGTGTGTGGCCCAGGCCTGGGGGCTCCTGTCGGTGTACTAGAATAGGGGTACCCTAGTACCCCGAACTTGTGCACGGGTAGTTGCAGCACCCCGCGGCAAGGCTTGCCGGGTGACCGCCAAGGTCCTCCGTGGTTCCTTTGGAGCCATTCAAGAACAAAGTGTCCAAGCCAAGGAGACAAGGCCCTGGCAAGAGGAGCTTGCCGGGAAAGCCAACCAAGGCATCCCAAGGAACTTGCCGCGACGCGCCGCGCGTCCCAGCAAGGCAACAAGGCCCCGGCAAGAGGAGCTTGCCGGGAAGACCAACCCAGGCATCTCGAGGCCCGGTGAGCAACAAGCTTCCGGACCCGACAAGACAACGTCCGCGGCAAGGCGCTTGCCGCGGCAGGCGGCCACTCTGTACCCACGCTCCAGCACATCCACCAACGTGTCGCTCTGGGGGCCTTTCCAGGCGCGCGTGGCGGGAGGCTGTGCATCCAGCGGTGCGAGGTGGCATGCGGAGCTGACAAGACTACCATCGTGGCGAGCGGTGGCATCCCTGACGGTACCTTTCTGCACTGTTTGGGCGACACAGACGGGCATTTAATGCCCTTGTCCCCTGCCGTCAGGGTTAGGTAGGATGCACTGTACAAGTAACTGTACCAACCACCTCACTTTTTACATTTGTACCCTTCTCTGCATTGCCACCTGTTGGTGACCCCTTGAGCATATAAAAGGAGGCCCATGCGCAACGTAGAGGGGGTTCGGACCCAGAAAATCACACACGGGGTTCGACTCATTCGAAAGCCAGAAAACACTTAGCTCTCTCTCGAGCAAGAACACAATACAATCAAACAAGCAGCAGTAGGAGTGTTATCTCTCCGGAGAGCTCCGAAGCTGGGTAAACTGCTTGTGTGCTTCGCCTCGATCTGCTCTTCGTGCGACCTCTGCCCCCCGCCGAACCTAAAGGGGCTCGGTCCGCCAGCCCCATAGGTGTTCGTGGATCAGTTTCCCCGACACCAACGCCCCCGCATATTTTGTTCATCTCATGAACAAAGTGTTTATGAAGTATATGGACAAGTTTGTGGTAGTGTTCATCGATGATATTCTGATATATTCCAAAACACCAGAAGAGCACGCCGAACATCTCAGGATTGTACTCGGAGAACTCAGGAAGCATCAACTGTACGCCAAATTCAGCAAATGTGAGTTTTGGCTAAGGCAGGTGGGTTTTCTGGGCCACGTGCTAACCCAAGAAGGTATTGCAGTAGATCCGGAAAAAGTCAAGACCGTACTTGGCTGGAAACCACCAGCTAAAGTAACGGACGTATGGAGTTTCTTGGGACTGGCAGGCTATTATCGGAGATTTATTGAAGGATTCTCCACTATAGCAAAGCCCATGACACAATTGCTCAAGAAAGGCAAGAAGTTTGAATGGACAGAAGCATGTGAGAAAAGCTTCCAAGAGCTAAAGAGCAAATTAACGATGGCACCAGTACTAATTGTGCCAGATATACACAAGAATTTTGAGCTATATTGTGACGCATCCCGAAAATGCCTCGGGTGCGTATTGATGCAAGAAGGCAAGGTAGTTGCGTATGTCTCGAGACAACTACGCAAGCATGAGGAGAATTATCCAACTCATGATTTGGAATTAGCGGCGGTCATACATGTGCTCAAGGAATGGAGACACTTCCTACTTGGAAATCGTTGTGAGATATACACAGACCATAAGAGTCTTAAGTATATTTTCACACAGCCAGAGCTAAATCTATGGCAATGATGCTGGTTAGAGTTGGTGAAGGATTATGATGTTGGAATCCACTATCATCCCGGAAAAGCAAATGTTGTGGCAGATGCACTTAATCGCAATCCCAGCACGGACGACGATAGTATACCAAAATTGAGGCCAGAATTTCAACAAGAATTTGCCCGGCTCAATCTAATAATGGTTACCGAAGGCAGTGTGTTGAATATAGAAATACAGCCTACCCTTATGGAAAGGATCAAGGAAGCCCAGCACGGACACCCCAGTATTGAGGGCATAAAAAGAAAAGTTAGTTTGGGAAGAGCCTCAGAATTCAAC
Source organism: Triticum aestivum (assembly GCF_018294505.1). Lineage (NCBI taxonomy): Eukaryota > Viridiplantae > Streptophyta > Magnoliopsida > Poales > Poaceae > Triticum > Triticum aestivum. Next base: position 297,347,268 of record NC_057795.1, on the reverse strand, counting down.
GTGGATGAGCAAGGAATATTGTGGTTGGAGAAAGGCTATGCGTACCAAATGTCGAGGACCTCAAACAGCAGATATTGACTGAAAGTCACACAGCTCCGTATTCAATCCATCCTGGAGGGACAAAAATGTATAAGGATCTTCAGGAAAATTTCTGGTGGGACGGTATGAAGAGAGATATAGCCACGCTCAATGCCTGCTGCGACTCTTGTCAACGTATCAAGGCCGAGCACCAGAAATCAGCCGGACTGTTACAGCCAAATAAGATACCCGAGTGGAAATGGGACGAGATTGGAATGGACTTTGTCGTTGGACTGCCACGATCACGACACGGAAACGATGCCATATGGGTCATAACCGACAGATTAACCAAGGTGGCACATTTTATTCCGGTAAAAACAACTTACACCACTCAGAGACTTGCCAGACTTTATCTTGCCCGTATCGTCTGCCTACATGGAGTCCCTAAAACTATCATCTCAGATAGTGGCACAGAGTTCGTCTCTATATTTTGGGATCACCTGCAATAGGCACTGGGAACCCAACTAGCCTTCAGTACCGCATACCATCCCAGACTGATGGGCAGACTGAACACGTAAACCAAATCCTTGAAGACATGCTAAGAGCCTGTGTCCTCACCTACAGGAACAGTTGGGAAGAAAGTTTGCCATATGCAGAGTTCGCATACAACAACAGCTATCAAGCCAGCTTGCAGATGGCAACCTTTGAAGCTCTATATGGGAGAAGATGTCGTACCCCGCTAAATTGGTCAGAGACCGGAGACAGCCATATCTTCGGCCCAGACCTGCTCAAGGAGGCCGAGGAGAAAGTTAAAAAAATTAGAGATCGCCTCAAAACATCTCATAGTCGGCAGAAGAGTTATTACGACCGAAAGCATCGGGAAATCAGTTTTGAACCTGGAGAATTGGTGTACGTGAGAGTTTCTCCTATGAAGGGTCTGCAACGATTCAGGATTAAGGGGAAACTTGCACCAAGATTCATTGGACCATTTCATATAGTGGCCCGAAGAGGCAAGGTAGCCTACCAGCTGGACCTACCCGGAGACTTGTCTGGCATCCACAACGTGTTTCACATCTCGCAGTTGAGAAAATACATAAGCAACCCAGAGAAGCAAGTTTCACATGAATACATTGACGTGCAACCATACCTCACTTACCGGGAGCACCCGACAAAAATATTAGAAGAGTCTGAGAGGAGGACCTGGCAGAAAACCATTAAGTTTTTCAGAGTTAAATGGAGTAATCACACCGAGAATGAAGCAACTTGGGAGAGCGAGGATTTTCTTCGGACAGAGCACCCACACCTGTTTAAGGATCAGCTGAAATCTCGGGGACGAGATTTTTCCTAAGGGGGTAGGTGCTGTGACACTCCAAAATTTTTTTGGTGGTTTGTTTTTTTAAAGAGCCTTGCTTGGTTTGAAAGGAGGTCATTTGAACCCTTCCTAAAAACCATCTTCTAAGTTTGCCCTCTCAAAAATCCTTTTCTTGGATTTAGTTTCTTTTAAAAAGAAAACCCTTTTTGTTTTGGGCTTTTATTTGGTTTTGATCCCTTCTAAATTTTACCATGCCACCTATGGTGAAATTTTTCCCAAAACCTCTCCTCCCACCTTGGTACAATCCAAACATTCTGTCCAAACTAATAAAATCCATTTTTGAATTTAATTCCAATTATTTCTTCTCCCCAAAACAATTCTGTCTTTTGTTGTGAACCTAGGGATTTGCAAAGCAAGTACCCTAATGCCTTTGATCCTTGATCCCAAACCAACTCCCCTGGATAGTCCTTTGAACCCACAACCCAGAACCATCTTGAACCACTCTTCTCCTGTTCAAATATTTCAAATTGCACTCACTGCAAGTTTGGACCAGATTTGCCAAATTTGGTGAAATTCATATCTACACCTCTCCAAAAATTCCACAAATATTCAGGCAGCCTCTAGATGCAATGAGAGGCCCCTACACCAAAAACCAGCTCAAGGAAAAATCCCTACATGCATGGATCATTCTGTCAAACACCTTGCATGCACTGTTCTAGTCATATTCAGTTAAATTCAGACATTCAGTGTCGATCTTCGTCAGTGACTTCAGTCACGAGCTCACAGTGTGCTTGGCACGTAGCTCACGGCCAGGCTTGCTTGTTCGGAGCCTCACACGCGCACTTGGTGCCTTCCTGGCCTCGGTGGCGCCCTGGCCCGCCTGCATCGGCGTGTCTTGCGGTGGCCGTAGCGCCGTAGCGGCCGACAGGAAGCAGAACGGCGGCACAACGTTGTTAGGCGCTGCCCAAGCGTCCTGGTGGCTCCGCGTGGCCACCTCCTTGCTAGCGCACGCATGCAGCACCATCGCCATGGCGCGGCACGCGCAGAGCGCGCTCTCTGCCGCCGACGGGCCCGCGCCGCCCCGTTCCGTCGAGCTCCCCCTAAACCCCCAAATCCCGACGCAGTTAGCACCAAAACGGAACCATGGAGCACCCACGATGATGTTCAGCCTCTGAAACCTCCCGTGCAACCGCAACGCCGCCCTAATCACCTCGCCGGAGAACCCCGTTCTCGGCAACCGCCTCGGGGCGGCTATATATAGCACCCCGAGCTTGCGCTCGCCTCCGCACGACTCCACCATCTCACTAGACCCCGCCCGGCTACTGAACGAGCCTCGAGGGCCCTTTCCTCCTCGACTCCGGCCATGTCCATCCGCCTCGGGCTGCGGCATCATTCTCTCCGGTGAGAACCCCTCCGCCGCCCTCCTTTCGACCGTAGCCCCGTACCACCTCTAGTAAGATAACCCCCACCTCAATTTTAACCTCGCAGCTCTCTCCGGCGAGATCCACGACCACCCGAACCACCGTCCGCCGGAGCAAGCGTCACCGCCGACGTGGTACTCGTCGGCGACCACCACCACCTCCCACAGACGCGGAATGGTGCCCTGAACACAGAGGTACTCTCCCATCTCCCTGCCTCGCCGTGGATCGCCGCCGGCGACCACCGCGCCTCTCGGCGCCGTCGCGCTCTGTTTTCCCTCGTTTGAAAATTCAAACCTGATGGGTGGAGCCCGCCTGTCAGTCTCTCAGCCGTTTTTTTAAAACAAAACGTTATCTATACTTTTCCGTAGAACCCCCTGGAAGTTTTCTGTTTCATTACAGATGAGTCCTTGGGTTAAAACACTTATAACTTTTTAACAAAAAGGAATTTTTGAGTGATTATTTTTCTATCCTCTTCAAAATTTTGTCTAGTTTTTTATCATATTTATTTGAAAAATATTTGGAACACTTTTCTGTACACTCACACTATTTACGTTGCGTACGTATCATTTTTTTACCGTAGATACCGGAGGAGGTGACGAAGTTGCAAACCTCGCACGGTTAGACTCCGACTACTCCGAACCAGGCAAGCATGTTTGAACTCTTGATATGATGAGTGGTTGTTGCATGTTTGAATTTTAGTTGTAGTCATGGCATGTTTATGAACATTTCTTGAATGTTACGGTTCATGCATATTGGTGGAAAGTAAGTTTCGGAAAAGCACTATGTTGTTGGTTACATATTTGCATGGCCATGTGTTGGCAAGAAGATGGGTAAGATGGCAGTGTTGTGACATGCCAGTCTTATGCCAGAGTATTTGACTTCCGTGTCATCGTGAAACAACTCACATTTTCATTCATTCCTTCCTATACTGTCACATGTTTTCCGAAAGGAATATGGCATAGTAAGTTGCAAATACTTTTCCTGGTACACACCAAGTAGAGAGGCCGGGATGAGGGTTCCATGGCCCTGGATTAAAGCCCGTCATCCGGTCAGGGGGCATGGGTGTTTCCGGTTGGGACCGAGAGGGGGGCACCCCTTAGAGCGCGCGTATAGAAATTTGATCCCATGCTATTCGAGGTTGTGGCCTCCCCGTCTCAGAGTTTTTCTTGGCCGTTGTCCAGGGTGATTCCTGGCATCGTGTGGTGAAATGGGTGTGTACTAGTTAAATGTGTGTCTACTGAAATACCGTAAACGGAACTAGTCCTTCGTGACTACGGAAATCTGTTGGCTGTGGTCAGTTCATCCAAACTCTGCAGAGTCTCAAATCTTTCAATTATCTTGTACTTTGTTCAAGTACTATATTCATCTTATCTTGTCAGGTATCAACCATAGTGACAAAACTCCGGTGGGATTTATGTGTGATAAATCCGGTTAACAGATTATTCTTATGAATGGACTAATCTTGTCATTTACATTTATTACAAGCCCTGTCTGTGATGTTGCTCAGACGTCCGACGGTAGCAGACCTGTTATTTACTTTTGTTATGAACCTGTCTGTGGCGTCGCTCAGATGTCCGACGGTGGTATTTCTTTTATAGCCCTGTCTGTGACGTCGCTCAGATGTCCGACGGTGGTATTTCTTTTATAGCCCTGTCTGTGACGTCGCTCAGATGTCCGACGGTGGTATTTCTTTTATAAGCCCTGTCTGTGACATCGCTCAGATGTCCGACGGTGGTATTTCTTTTATAGCCCTGTCTGTGACGTCGCTCAGATGTCCGACAGTGGTATTTCTTTTATAGCCCTGTTTGTGACGTCACTCAGATGTCCGACGGTGGTATTTCTTTTATAAGCCCCGTCTGTGAGGTCGCTCAGATGTCCAAGGGTGGTATTTCTTTTATAGCCCTGTCTGTGACGTCACTGAGATGTCCGACGGTGGTATTTCTTTTAAAAGCCCTGTCTGTGACGTTGCTCAGATGTCCGACGGTGGTATTTCTTTTATAGCCCTGTCTGTGATGTCGCTCAGATGTCCGACGGTGGTATTTCTTTTCAAGCCCTGTCTGTGATGTCGCCCACATGTCCGACTGTGGCATTCCTTTTTAAGCCCTTTATGTGATGTCGCTTAGACATCCGACTGCGGCACGCATTTTATTTATTTACCTTTTGAGGCGTCGCTCCAGACACCCGATCGGTTTTCAGTTATTTATTTTATTCATCAAGTCCTGCAATATTATCGTTATTTTATGAGCATCATCCTTGTTCATAACGCATTCATGCATTCATTGATTATATCTTTTCTCCGAACTGTCTTGTGAGTACTTTCAAGTACTCACCCGGCTTGTTGACTTGGCCAGATATTGATGAAGGCGATCTCATGGATGAAGAGGTTGATAGCGAGTCCGACGCCTAGAGGAGTCCCAGTTAGTCCTGTGCGATCCTGTCTTGGTCATTGTATTATCCGCTTCCGCAACCCCGAATAAATTCATCGAGCCTCACCTCGACACTCGATGTACTGCCAGTAGAAGTCAAGTTATCCACCACCTCTTATCCTCGAGCTAGTAGCATGCCACCACACCCATGTGCCATAACCGCCCTTATGTAAGATATTGGCGAGTTTGTAATAAATTGCTGAGCAGCCTCGGCTCAGCCTTGTAATATATTTGATGCTACTGGTTCCCTGTTTATCAAGCTTTGTCTACCAGAAAGGATGAATTTTCCTATACTGGGATTTAAAGATCGATTTTCTCAATATTTATTTATTGAAAAAGTCGGTCGTGACAATGGGTGGATGACGCCGCCTGCAACATCGGCCAAGGAGTCGTAGTATTTGTTTGTCTTTGGATCTTTCCACTTGCGCTGCATGTCGATGAAGTTGTTGGGGTTGATTTCCAAACCAGACTTCCCCAGCTTCTGCTTGTCACCTCCAATGCTGAAACCAACAAATGTGTACAATTTCTCCTCCTGCAGGAAGTCTTTGAGGCGCTTGGGCCTGCAAGGGGGGAGACACACATTTTCTAAAGATTAGCCTTCTTTTTGAGTATTTAATTCTACTGCTTTTTTCTGTTTTACAAGTGATAATCCATGAGGTAGATGCTTATATATTATGTGCCATGCATGAATGTAGTTTAGAAACTAGTACAAAAAGTCCTGAAATTAAATTCAACTACACCGTGTTATATTTTTCTTTTTTGCTATCTTCATTGCTTCACCAAATGCTTCACCAAATTAGAGAATCATTTTTTACTAGAGTCAATGATTCATGCGCTGCTTGATTCAAGTTTAGTTTTCTTTTTTGTTGAATAAAAGATCTATACCAGTGCTTGATACATCTTTGTGCATTAATTCTATATCAAGTTCAAAATTTAGTTTTGAGAAACATGTGCATCAAGATATGGACCTATACCACTTCACCAAAGATCTATTAATACATCAATTCTATAAACTATACTAGTACATCAAGATCAGAAACTATGCTAGTACATCAAGTTCAGAATGCTATAAACTTTTTTTCAGATACTAATCTGGTGAAACAATCCACTTCACAGTTTCAGAAATGCATGTAACTTGATAAACATGTAATCGTGCATCCACTTCATAGACTATAGTAGTTCATAGCATTCGATGAACTACTGGTACAAACAGATGACTATAATCGTTGGGAAACAAGTTTTAATTAAGTTTTTAGTGACTAGTACTGGTACAACAGATGAATGAACAGTAGTATGGGTTACCATTTTGTGGCTGCTGCGATGTGGTACACCAAGCAGAGTTCCTCGACGCACAACTGCAGGACTGCCGCCATCTGTGGAGGCTTTTCCTTGTCGGATGAAGCCGCCGCCCTTCATCCTGAGCCTACTCATCATCTGGTCGGCCTTCTCTGGTTCGGTGGTGCAGACGATCTCCAACGTCTCCTTGCCGTGGAGCTCAACCCCTTTGAGCGTTTTGGTGTACTCGTGCTTCTCGCCGGGGACGTGAACGTCGGCGAGGTTGCTGCTCTTGTTCGAAGTGTTGCCATGGTGACGTTTGGCGCATGGTTCCTCCGCCATCGCCTTGCTCCGGCGACTGTGGGCTTGGGAGAGAGAAGTTTTTGGTTTGTGGGCAGTGTAGATGGAAGCGGCAATGGTGGTTCTGTGAATGAGGCAGAGATGGAAGACAATGGGGTATTTTTGCAGTGCATCGACGGTGGTGTGTTGGAGGCGGTTCATCGGGGACGTGGGTGTAGTGGTCGTGGGGGTCACCGTTCTGCAGTGCGTCGTGGCAACCACCCAGTAGGTGGCGCGGGTGGTGGCCTGGAAGAACTAACCGTCCAAGACAAAAAAAAATTTACTGCTGCACTGATTAGTCTTGTCAAGCTGTACTTATGATCTGCTAAATCCCACTTGCACGTCTCTGCGATGGTGATGGTGGCATTTTTGCACTGTTTAGGTGACGCATGGCTCTGTGATGTTTTTCCATGTGGATGTTTAAGCATTGTTTTTCTATTGAAGTCTTTATACACTAGTTTATGTCAAAACATTTTTTCAGTGCCCTGGGAGTTGTTGCTCAAAAGTTGTACTTATTTTATTTTCATCTGTACCAACCTAGGTTATGCCTTTATAGTTTTTGTATTCTCATTTTTAGTGCACTTATGTTTTAGTACTGTCTGAACTAAATTGTAATTTCATACAGCGCACGGGTTTGAAATTTGATGTCACAGTGGTGCGAGCGACCTGACTGATCCTACTGTTTTAGTACTGATGTCGTATGTATGTTTTGAACTGATTTTTTTTATAACTTAGGTTGGGGGTTTGAGATTATTTTACGACCAGATCGTTCGTTGTGCTGTGGACATATTTTATATAAATAAGAAATTTAGCAGAATTGACAAATAAATTCTATTTGAACTTTTTGAATTTTAGTAGTTGAACTTGTCAGATTTTATATAAATAGGAAATTTAGCATAATTGACAAACATTATATGTTTGAACTTTTAGAGTTTTTAGTAGTTGAACTTATCAGATTTTATATAAATAGGAAATTTAGCATAATTGACAAACATTATATGTTTTGTACTTTTAGATTTTTAGTAGTTGAACTTGTCAGTTTTTCTATAAATAAGAAATTTAGCATAATTGACAAACATTATATGATTGAACTTTTTGAGCTTTAGTAGTTGAACTTGTGAGATTTTATATAAATAAGAAATTTAGCATAATTGACAAACATTATATGTTTTGAACTTTTTGAGTTTTAGTAGTTGAACTTGAAAGCAATATTTAATTCGGTTTTTTAATTATGTACATTTAACAAATAGGCTATTAAGTTCTGTTCTTTTTTAGGGGTTCATTGTTTTTGTATCATATTTTTTCCTTTTTTCTTGTACAGGTTAATTGACAAACATTTTTCTTGTAGTTTATTTTTCTTTGTCCCGCCATCTGGTTTGTATACCTGGGCTTATTGGTGGTGTGTTTTGTTGACGATGTAGGCTCTTGGGCCATTTTTCGGCCCAGATAGCTCGTCCGCGCGGCTATGCAGTGCGTCGTGCGCGTGCGCTCTGGGTTTAGTCCCACCTCGCTAGTCGAGGGGGCTCCGGACCTGTTTATAAGCGCAGCGGAGGCTCACCAGTCGAACTCCTCTGAACACTTACCTGAGCGCTTATACACGGCGCTCGCCCTCTCTCTTGACCTGTGGGCCCTGGTCGGCGGGTCCTGCGTTGTGCGGATTACTAGGGATTCGCCCACGGGCTCGAGTTCAAGTATCTAGCATTGTCAGGGCCTGCGCCTGACCTTGGGCGGTCATTTTTTTGTTAGTTTGAATCTAGTACTTTACTCCACCAGTAACTTGGACTGATACTTTTTGTTCTAGTTCTTGTCAGTTTTGTGTGAGTGTAATCTTTTTCATTTGAGTTTTTTGCCTTCTTTTTTGTGTTTGTTTTTGTGATTATTCTCAAGTGTCTTCTGGTGTCATTTTCAGAACTATGGTACTTGCGTGTAGACTAAGTTGTACTGATAGTGTATTCATAGTAGCGCTTACGGACTGATGCTTCTTTGTACTTTTTATTGTAGTAAGAATGTACTGTCCGATCAAGTGTTCTGAGTTGTACTGACATGGAACAACGTTGTGTTATTAGTTGCATCATAACTAGTACTTTAGAGCAACGACAATGTTCCATTCAGAAGCTACTTTTGAATTTTGAAATGATGGATTAACAACATATGAAGCTACCAAACCAAACTTATATAATGAGATAAGCAAAACATTGTAATTGATGACATAACTAAACTTGTTCAAACATGACAAGCACGACATAATCACACTGGTTCAACCCAACAAGAGCAAACTACTAATTTGAAAGAACAAGATAAAACGCAAGCACAATCGGAAGTAAAACGAAGGCAGGCTCTGATGTTATCTTCATCCAGTAAAGGGGCAATAGGGGCGGTCGTAGAAGTTATCAGCCTCCCGCTCTTTCGCATATTCCCAACCGTCTGTGATGTAGTCGATCATGAACCATGATTTGTACGCGGCATACGCATCTACTCCTGCGTACTCGATGAGGTTGTCTGGCAGCTCGCTGGTCCCCCACAGTTTGTAGTCTTCCTGCATGTTGATCTTGTTCTTCATGCCTTTGTAGAATGGGTGGATGACGCTGGCTGCAACATCAGTCAAGGAGTCGTACTCTTTTCCGGTGTATGGAACTCTCCACTTGCGCTGAATGTCGATGAACTTGTTGGGGTTGATCTCCATACTGGACAACTTCAGCTTCTCTTTGTCGCTTTCAATGCTAAAACCGGCAAATGTGAACAACTTCTCATGCTGCAGCATCTCGGTCAGACGCTTGGGCCTGCAAGGGCAGAGACATTTTGAATATTAGCATTACTTTGATGTTTCGAATTATTCATTTTTGTTTTGTTTTACAAGCGATGAATCCATGAAGTAGTTTTTTATGTAGGATAAACAATGGATGAATGTACTTCAAAAACTAGTAAAGAAAGTTCTGAAATTAAATTAAGTACATCATGTTATTCTTCTTCTTTGATTATACATAGTTTCAGTCAATGTTGTATGTTCTGCATTGGCACTAATTTAGTCTATTTTGGTTGAAATGGGATAACACAGAAACCAGTGCTTCACCAAGTCCTTAGTTTATTTTCTTACGAAAATAACATTAGATCAAATTCAGAAAATACTTCACTACATCAAGTTCAGAAACATCTTTTTTAATACATTGAGTACATAGACTACTCTATTATATCAACTTCAGAAACTTCACTAGTCGATCAACTTCATAATTTAATCTTCCGCAAGATTTTCCAAATAGTAATCCATTGCATCAGGTCCATAAATACATTTATAGTATATCTACTTGAGAAAATGCAGTAGTACATCCACTTTTTCACAAACCACACTAGTACATCTAGTTGGGAAAGCAAGTGTGATTACTTTTTTAGGATATAGTACTAATAAAAGAGATAAACCATATGCAGGGCAAATGAGTAGGATTTCTCACCATTTTGTGGCTGCTGCGATGTGGTACACCAAGTAGAGTTCGTCGACGCACAACTACAGGACTGCTGCCTTCTGGGGAGGTTCATCTTCGTTGGTGTAGTGCACACCAAGCTTCCTCCAGAGCCTGGAGATCACCTCGTCGGCCTTTTCTGGTACGCTGGTGTAGACGATCTCTAGCGTCTCGTTGCCGTGGAGCTCAACCACTTTGAGGGTTGTTGTGTACTCGCGCTTCTTGCCGGGGACGTTAATGTCGACCAGGTTGCTCCTCTTGTCTGACGTCTCGGCATGATGACGCTTGGCGGACGGTTCCTCCGCCATGGCCTTCCTCCGGCGACCGTGGGCTTTGGAGAGATAAGTTTTTGGTTTGTGTCCAGTTGAAATGGAAGCGGCAATGGTGGTTTGTGGGAACGAGGGAGAGGTGGAAGAGAATGGGATTTTGTGCAGTGCGTGGATGGGGATTTTGCAGGAGGCGGTTCGTTCGGGGTCGTGTGTGTAGTGGGTGTTGTGGTGTGGGGTCACCGTTTGCAGTCCCTTGTGTCAACCGCTCAGCGGGTGGCGCGGATGGTGGCGTGGAAGAACTAACCGTCCAAGTGAAATGGTTTTTACTGTTGAACTGACTAGTCTTGTCAAGCTGTACTTATGACCTGCCAAATCCCACTTGCACGTCTCTGCGGTGGTGATGATGGCATTTTACTGTGGCACCGATTCGTATAGTCAAGCTATACTTATCAGCTGCTTATCCCACTTGCACATGTCAGCGTCGGTGTTGATGGAGGTCTGAACTCCTCTATTGTCGTACTCGGACTGGTGATTGAAGTGTAATTGAACGTACCAAATACCAGTGAGACTATGTGTGGTGCTAAATTTTTTTTAAACAATTTTCATATTTTTTTAAAGGATTGTTTATATCAAGATAATCTGTGAGTAGTTTTTACAGATAAATTAGATTTTCACCAGTACAGGATGTATTATATTCGCATTTTGCTTGAGGTAATTATTTTCATGTACTGATGGTCTTTCTGAATTGGGGCTGGCAGGAGCAGGCATAGCTTTGTTTTTTCAAAACGATTTTTTTTGAGTCGTTAACTGGTGTGTTTGTTTTACTATGCCTTTTGTACTACCGACTGAGATTTATCAGTACTAATGTACTACAAGAGTTTATATTTTTCCTTGGCATTTTTTTGTTGCTGAGTTACAGATTCACAGTAGCGTTTTGCGTCAGATATATCCAGATAAGTTTTTTCAAATTTATTTGTGACTGCATTCAAAAGGATTATCAAATGGTTTAAGTAATAATGTCACTGCTTCAGCGGGCACAAATCAGAAATTATATCAGTACTGATGTGTACTCAACCTTGTACTGACGTCTGAGAGTTATCAGTACTGATGTACTACAAGATTTTAAATTTTTCATTGACATATTATTTTTCCTGAGTTACTGGTTCACAGTATCGTTTTGTGTTGGATATATCCAGATAAGTTTTTTCAAACGTATTTTTGTGACTGCTCCAGCGGGCACAAATCAGAAACTAAAAAATAACTTTAGTTCTGATCCAGAGTAATCGACGTTAAAGCTAAATACGTTTTGGTAACGACGGTGTTTGTGAAATGCTTCATCATTCTGTGCTGATACAACTGAGACTACAAGGTTATTTTTTAGTTGACGCAGCAGGATAACCACTATGTATTGTTCAGTCTTGAGCTTCTCCTAACTGTCTATGAATGTTGTGCCGTGCCGGCGCTCTTTCCAGGTTGAGCCTTGGCAGCTTCATCGTCAGTTTCAGTTTCGTCGCCTCCGACACTGTCATCTTCATTGTCTTCGTCTGATTGGCCATCATTCTCATCAAACTCTTCCTCTTCATCGTCTTCATTTGATTGATTGGAACTCTGTACCTTCCCCTGTTTATGTTCATCTCTACCGACCTCCTTGCCCACTTTGCACGTGCGGGCATTATGTCCATCAGTTCCGCCACACTTGCGGCACGTGTAGCTGTTACGTGTGCTGTCTCCATTTGTAGGAAGCTGGGTGGCTCCAATCTGGTTGTTCTTGTTGACGGTGGCATCTGTGCAGAGTGGGCATGTGCGGTAGTTATGGTTGCTCACGACGTTGCAGAAACCGCATGCCCTTATCTCGCGGGGTTTGCCGTCCGGGCCAAATTCCACGCGCTTGATGGGGCATGGTGGCTTTTTGGCCGCAACTTGCGTCTTGCTCTTCCTCCCCTTTGTGTTTCAGAATATTGGGGGTCTAATCGCCCTTTCCTGCTGCTGCTGGTAGGATGTCGCATGTGAGTTTGTCGGCGCTCTTGAGTGTGCACATGGGCAAGCTCTGGTTGCTACTGATCTTCTTCCTCGTTCTCAAACGGGTCAATAGATCCCAGATGGTTCATCTCGGATAACATTGTAGCAATATCCTAGTCAATGGCTTCATTGTCCGCGACACCTCCATTTTCAGCAGAATGCATGGCGTCGAGTTCTTGTTCAAGTTTGTCCATGACGACCCGCAACCTTGCCATTTGCTCTTGGCTTCTCAAGCTTTTTCTGTGCACCCTCATGTTCAGCGTCAGCAGTGAGCTTTCAATGCAGTATTGGGATGCCTTGTTTGACGCTACTGTCCTCAAGTCATTTCTGTCAAATGTTGGCTGGATGTTCGGGCGTTTGGTGTATCTCCTGAGTATGTATTTCTCTGGAACGCTGGCAGCCTTAATTGTCTGCATCATGCACAGGACATGCACGCAGAAAAGACCTGTATTTGTTTTTGGAAGAGGTGCATGTTTTTTGTCATTTCATTCGAACAAAAACTTTTGAAAAAAAAGTAGTACAATATGTAACATCTTTTTTGCACTCCTCACCTGGGTGGTCCCATAGCCTGCACTCGCACTCATATGTTTCTCCCACGGGGTCTGCCACCACTTGGAACGTGTGCTGAGCCCACACACACAGTTTTTGCGGGTGGTTGTAGCGCACTAGGTACTTTGTGGGCTCTTCCGTCTCTGTCGTCGTGAAGAGTGTGCTCAGTTTCAGCCTATCTCTGATCTCGCTGTACACAGCTCGTGTGTACAGCTTTGCCATCTGGGTGTCAAACCCATAGTTGGTCAGCCTGTTTTTTTCCTTCTGCAAATGAAAGAATGATCATCATATTGTTAGTTTTCTCAGAGGAAAAACTTCTAATAAAGTTTTTACTTTAGTAGGCATGTTATTTTTATGTCTTACGACAGTGATAGAGATATACCCGGTTACCCATTGTCTCCTGGTTCTCTGTCTGCCTCCTGGTTTTCACGCATGAGTTTACCTGACTAACAAACCTGTGTAGGTTATGTCTCTCATTTACGTAGTTCTTCTTGAGCACATAGTTCATGCTCTCACGCTCGTTCTACATGCCCACCATTGTGGCATCATCGTGGAGGTTGTACTTATCCATGAGTCTATTCCAGGCATCCTCAAACTCAGTTGGCATGAGGGGCCAGTTGAGAATTGATGTGAATTCATCTTTAAGGTCCTCGTGCAGGAAATACAGGTACGCAAGGTGTTCCCTGTACTTCTTCATAATGTGCCAGCGGCATAGATTTTGTACTGTGTTCTTGAAAACATCTGCGATCGCCAAAGCCATTGCCGGGCACTGGTCTGGTAATGAGAAAATACACTCTGAGTGGTCAGCAGAGATGGTTGTGCATATATACCAATAGAACTGACACAACATTTTTTTTGTGTTACTTTACTTTTCGTTTTTGGAAGGGGGGTGGTGGTTGGGGTGGTTTTAGCGGTTGTACCTGTGAGGATGCATGTAGGAGCCTTCCTTCTCATGCACCTTAAAAATGTCTTGAACAACCACTTGAATGAATCTGCATCCTCATCTCTTATCAGGGCAAAAGCAAAGAATGTAGTCTGTAAGTGGTTGTTAGTTCCGACAAACACCCCAAGTGGCATATGGTACTTGTTGGTCTTATATGTTGTGTCAAACGTTACGCAGTCTCTGAAGTCTTGATACGCCCCTCGACAGCTTGCGTTCGCCCAGAATATGTTCTTAACTCTGTCGGACTCATCGAGTTGCATGTCACAGAAAAATTCCCTGTTTATAGCTTTCATCTCCCTAAAGAAGTTGACAGTCTTTAGGACATCGTCCACATCATCAATCCTTGAATTCTTTGCTTTCCTGCATATCAAAAGTTTATTGAAAAATGCATGTTGAACTGGCGTCAGGTCATGCGTTGCGTGATATGTTTGTACTGACAGAGGAAAAAATACGGAGACGGTTTATGGGAGGAGAACAAGTTTGTACTTACAGGTTAATCAGGTCTTTGGCATTCATTTCGAGGAAGTAGCTACCAGGGTCATCACCGCCCAGTATGCTCATGATTTGCGCGTGTTCAATGCCTTTGAACTCCAGGTACTTGATGTACTCCAAGATTGTTTTCTCAAAGTTTTTGTGGGAGTGCAAGAAGACAAGCATTTCTGCGGTGAGCTGTAGCCTGTGGTTGTGTTCCCAGACTATCTCTTTTACGACAAATGTTCCATCCTTTTCCTTCTTCAGCCTCATTTTAGCCCCGCAGTTAGTTCTGGTTGTCGTCTTGTTACGCTGTCTATTTGCTTCAGACACCTTTGATTCATAAACTCCATGGCACGTGCAATAAAGGTAGGCTCTGGTCTTAAACTTGGGGCCTTCCCTGACAGCAAAACCAGTGTGCTTTGCATATACGTTGTAGAAGTTCTTAGTTTCTTTGAAAGTTTCAAACCTCATCTCTAGCCTTGGCAGAACATAAGCTTCAATATCAAGTGGCTGCACACAACAGTGACTAAACAAAAATGTTAGACGGGGTGGTCACAGCACCACGATATGGACTGTGCTTATGTTTTTTTCTTTCTATATGGACACTTACATGTGTATAGCTCTGCACTGCATCTGGTGTTTGTTGTTCTCCCTGGTTTATGGGCGCCGGTGATGTCACCCTTGGCACATGCAGCAATGCTTCTCTTGGAGGGAGCAACATTGACGAAGATCTCCGTCTTTCGTTGTATGGCTGTCTCCCCTCAGATTCATTATGAGGTTGTTCCTGTCTGTATGGCTCACATCTTGTACCTTTGAACCTGCTGGATTGGCCAAAAGTTCTATCTTTTTGCCCTGGTCTTCCCGTCGCAACTGCTCTTGCGGCATGGATGATTGATGTTGACGGAGCGACTGGTGGAAGCGTTGTTGCAACCCATCCACGGCTTCCTGTCCTTGGCTTTTTGCATGCACTGGGGAAGGAAGACATTTGTTGGTGGTGATATTGTTGGCTTTGTTGCAACCCAGTAGCGGCAAAGCTTGCATTCCCAGATATTGGTCTTTGCTGTATAGAAGAACCTGTCCAGGCGGTATTTCTGGTGTTACCCAACCAGGTGGTGCCCCATATCTGTCCGGCTCATGAAATTCTTGCTGCGTGCGCCGCCTTGAATGCTTCTGCAAACAACATTCAACAGTTTTGAGATTAATCTGGTTCGTTCTCAGTCGAACTGATGAACGTTGATGCTCAAACACGGATGTACTGATGTAATGTTTCTTCTACAACTTATGCAACTACAGTAGAAGTACTCCTAGTTTATGTATAATTGAACTTACTGTGTAAATGTGGCACTCTCTTATCACTATATACTTGGACTGACGCATATGTTTTAAGTTTTTTTACTTGAACTGAAGATAGCATATTAGATGCACTGACAGTAACCTCGACATCCTAATCGTGCATCAATGCATCTACATTACAAGTACTGCCAGTTTATGTATCACTGAACTTACTGTGTACCAATTTTATATTATTATTTTTAGTAACAGTTTTGTTAATCGTTTGAACTGACGCAACTACATGACTTGTACTCTTAGAGATAGCAACATACAACTTTTCAGTGGTAGCTGAACCTTTTGTCACTATCTACTTGGACTGACGCATATGTTTCTCAGTTTTTTTTACTTGAACTGAAGATAGCATATTAGATGCACTCACAGTAACCTCGACATTTGTAATCGCGCATCAATGCATCTACATTACAAGCACTGCTAGCTTATGTATCACTGAACTTACTGTGTAGCAATTTTATATTTTTTCGGTCACAGTTTTGTTACTCGTTCGAACTGATGCAATTACATGACTTGTACTCTTAGAGATAGCAACATACAACTTTTCAGTGGTAGCTAAACCTTTTGTCACTATCTACTAGGACTGACGCATATGTTTTAAGTTTTTTTTACTTGAACTGAAGATAGCATATTAGATGCACTCACAGTAACCTCGACATGCTAATTGCGCATCAAGTGGCAGGGGTGTAAACGAACTGATGCAAGCATTTGCAATGTACTGATGCAGCACAGATGCATCACACAATTTTGTACTCATGAACCCAATAGTGTAACATGTAGGCAGAGCATAGCAGCACAGATAAACTGATGAATTGATAAATTGACAGAAACATGGTACCTATCTCAAAAACTTTGGTGTTGCTAGTAATGTGTGTGGGAAGAATTCATCATCTGCATCTTGTTGCATGTGACTCCATCTTCGTTTCGTTGGCGGCGTATTGGCAAGAACTTGGGAGGTGGAGCCACTGTTGTTGGGAGACGACTGTGCTTGTGGTGGAGCTCTGTCAACGAGGTTCGTCGAGGGGCAGAGGCAGGAGGCGTGGATCACGGCCCAGGCGAATCTCCAGCGCACGGCGGCGGGAAGGCGTGCGGGGAAGCTCCTGCACCAGGCGGCGGGTAGGCGAGCGGAGAGGCTCCTGCACCAGACGAAGGGAGGCATGCGGGGAGGCTCTGGCGCCCAGCGGCGGGGAAGCACGCGGGGAGGCTCCACCTCCCGGCGGTGGGGAGGTGCGCGGGGATGCTCCGGCGTCGGACGAGGCGACCGATGGTGGCGGTGGTCGGGCCGGCGACATGGCTAGATGGCGGCGCGTCGGCGGGTCACGCCGCCGTGGGCTCCCTCGCTCCGGCTGCTGCTGTCGCTCACTCGCCCGCGACGGCTGCCTTCGGTGACAGGAAGTGGGTCGGATTGGGGCTGGGTCTGTCGTGGACACGCCGCGCCTTATAGGGGGCAAGGGTAACAGAATAATATTCTGTTACCGGTAACAAAATAGTCCATCCCTATATATATATATATGTATGTATATATATATATCAGTTAGGCCTTCAAGTGCATACTTGTTAGTTAAACCTATGTATAAATTGTGACACTAAATACGACTAGTAAGTAGTACAGTAGCAGTACTAGTATACGTCGGTCAAATTATTCATCATGTCCACACATTGAATTGACATGACAACACGCTGCGCGTGAGGTGACACAAGAATCCCAGCAGCGTGTTCGGGTATTCTAGACTTAAGATTTGGAGTACCACTTATTTGTCGAAATCTTTCATCATTCACTTAAAACAGTCGATTGATCATATATTGAGTACCATATAACTAGAATTACCGATGCAAGTCGAAGAAGGATTGGCCGGTGTTGCCGGCTGGCGTCAAGTTCGATCCCACGGATCAGGAGCTGATCGAGCACCTTGAGGCCAAAGTGAGTGCTGACAGCGCGAGATTTCAGTCTCTCATCGATTTGTTCATACCAACCATCGACAGCCAGCACGTCATATGCTACACCCAACCTGAAAAACTTCCAGGTAAGACACCGATCGGCCGTCTACTTGCACAAAGTTATTCCTTTGTTTATAGCTCTATTTTTGTTTTTACACGCAGACCTGGTGAAGCAATTACAATTTGACAGTTAATAAAAAGTGAAACAAGTGACTCCAACATGCCAAAGATGTTATGAAAATGCCAACTAGGTACACTAAAACATGTATTCCACAATACTGCAGGTATCACACTGAGTGGCCTAAGGAAGCATTTCTTCCAGCGCAATTCCAGGGCGTTCAAAAGGGTCACGTGAACGCGTCGCAAGATACAGTCGGAGTGCGGCATGCACGCGATGTGGCACAAGACCGACAATACCTTGCCACTGATGGTTAACGGCCGGCAGACGGGCAGCAAAAAAGGTTCTGGTGCTGCACACCAACAAGAACTTCGACCAGCATAGGACCAACTGGGTGATGCACCAGTACCACCTCGGGGACCTGGAGCAAGAGAAGGAGCGGGAACTGGTCCTCTACAAGATTTTCTTCCAGACGAACACTAGGGCCAGGAGTAAAAAGATTATATGTTAGTTAGGTATTGGTAGTTGTACTACCTTGTCGTCCGCAAGTTGGTATTGTTGTTAACGATCTTTTGGTATGAACTTGCATTTGCTTCCAACCATCATGCCGAGGGTTGGCGTGGATATAAAGCTGAATCATTTGTTTTGAAACTAATTTTCAGGCACCTAATTTTTATTTGATGGGTAGCATAAGCACCCGCCGTTCGAATTCCCCGTTCTCCAATTTTTTCGAAACAAGTGCATGCACTTATTATCACGATAAAAAAACAATATCCGTGCTGCATCCCAGTTATCATACTGTACTTGCAGAATTCTCTCGTTTATTGAGCACGTATATTGTTTTTTCAGGTCGAGCAAGTTTCAACTGGGCTGTAGACTGCCCAAGGTTGGTTTTGTTTTTAACAGGCCCAGCCCATGACGACAACGGGGCACAAAGATCCAGCAGGTATCTACCGGCCTCTGGCCCACAAGCGTTAGTTATATTTTGTCTTACAACATCCGCAGGCAGTTTTTTTTACTGAATCAAACACACAGCCCAGTTATATTTTCCTCTTGAAACGCATGTCCTACATCCGTTTTCTAATCTCTACCCATAGTTTTACTAGTTCATATACACGTATCATTATATTGAAAACACATGAAATTTCATATTTACATCCTTATTTTTGTTGTTTTTTCCCACCCAGCGCTGATTTTTTTACCACTGGTTTTCCCTTAAACCAACTCAATTGTCCCACGTCTTATTTGCTTAGAAAAACAAAACGATTTTTTGACAATCAATAAGTTCTTAAAAATGTTTATCATTTCGGGATTACAACAGTTCGGACTCCACCGAAATATGAAAAATAAGGTTGAACTTTTTGACTGTGGTCCTGGGCAGAAAATGGGCTGTAATAAATTACTTAAAAATTAGCAAATGGGCTGCAAATTGTAAAAAATAGCAAATGGGCTTTATGTTGTCTGCCACAGATTTGGAGGCTGACTTGTGGGCACAAGGTTTCTCAAAAAAGAAACTTAGTCAACAATCGACTCTACCAGCGTCAGACCATTAGATGTCAATCTAACGACAATCGTGCTTCTTCAGTCTCTGATCTTCCTGCCCCAGCCGCCCAAACCAGCAGGTGTACATTTTATAGTGATCATTCTTGTTCTTTTATTGACTTCACAATAATTTAACACCACTCAGTAAAGAAAAAAATACATTAAAGTTACAAGAGCATTGATGCTCCTATTATTCCGTGAACTTCTCTTACTGATTATGGCTTCGGCTTCTGTCACAACTGTAAGGTTCTCCTTATAAAATGTATTGCATTCACTCCACGGTTATCGATTTTCTTGTAGTAACTTTCTGAAAAATATGTCATTTCTGTGATCAGGAATATGTTGAAGATGGCATTGACTGGGCTAAGGTTGAGTTTGAGGACAATCAGGACTGTTTGAATCTATTTGAGAAGGTATGGGCCTGTACATTGTCTTCATTGTTGTCATCATCAAGAAATCATAAATATATTAGTCTGTGCGGCAATGCTTTAAATTCTACCAGTCCCGGTGCACGTAGCTCCCCCTTGCATAGGGTCTGTGGAAGGGTCCGACCACTTTGGGTCTCTTGTATGCAGCCTTTCCCTACATTTCTGCAAGAGACTGTTTCCAGGACTCGAACCCGTGACCTCATTGTCACAAGGCGACAACTTTACCGCTGCGCCAAGGCTCCCCCTTCGCTTTAAATTCTACCAGTACTTCCGTAAAAAGAACATGCCTATTTTATTTGACATAAGCAGAGGGGGAATGCATTTGTTTTTCTGGGAAGTGGTTAACTTAAAAAATTCCAAATATAAATTTATTGCAAGTGCTATTTTCCCATAGCATTCAATCATTCTTAGCTCAGAGACAAAAATTCACTACTAGAAAAATAGAATGTGATAGAAGGTCTCCACATTACTCAAAGTAAAGCCTGCAGATTTCAGATTGTACCAATATGCAGATACTTCCATTTTTAGGAATACAGGGGTTCTACAAACTTGGTAAATACTGCTTGATTGACTAATCCTAACGGTGTACAAGTAAATGTAGTTGCTGGTTTCTCAAACCATGATGATAAATAGCATCGGGAAAACAAGGGTGGAACATATAACTGGCTTATCACAGTGGATTCTGGGTTCCCAGCCAAGGTGTATATTGGGTTATGGTATGTTTGGATTGGGATCAAAGTGTACCCTACATTTTTTTTGGACATGACCATTGGCCTCTATTTGGACGAAGACCATCTTTTTGGCATACCAATGCTTCTTTACCAACTCTAGTTCAGTTTTCTAGCCAATGTTGTCCAATCCTTTGGCAAGCAAAACCTCAACCAAAATTTCGGCTCAACTTTTTGACATGACTACCTTGGGCACAAACCGAACATACCCTTAACCTTGGGCACAAACCGAACATACCCTTAACCTTGCCGGAGTTTAATGAGTTCTGTAGATGTCTTGTGGCAAAATTAAAATAAAGAAAATAAAACTCGCTTACATCCATATTTCTTGTTGTTGTTTGAGAACTTGGTAAAAATGTCTGGGATTCTTTATCTTGCTTACTTCTCTTACTGGATACAGAAACCACTGGGGTTGTTGTCTCTGCTGGATGAGGAATCTACATTCCCTAATGCCACAGACCTTACTTTTGCAAACAAGCTCAAGCAACATCTTGACACTAATTCTTGCTTCAGAGGAGAAAGAGGCAAGGCTTTCACTGTCCGTCACTATGCAGGAGAGGTTGGGAGTTGTCAAATATCCAGTTCCATGTTCACATCAGTCTTTCTTTTACCACTTGTCAACTTTATTCCATTTCTTTGATGATTAGGTGGCGTATGACACATCGGGTTTTCTGGAGAAGAACAGAGATTTATTGCACATGGACTCAATTCAGTTCCTTGCCAAATGCAAATTATCTATACCACAAACGTTTGCATCTAAGATGCTTGCTCAATCTGATAATCTAGAATCTGTACCATACAGGCCTAGTGTTGCTGATTCACAGAAGTTAAGTGTAGCAATGAAGTTTAAGGTAAAAAAACTTTGTGGCCCCAAAGAAATTTCTAAGGAGATCTTGAATGAATCAGATCAACTGTTAACAACTGTCTGTTTAAATGTTTGGCAGGGACAATTGTTCCAACTTATGCAAAGACTTGAAAGCACAACACCACACTTCATACGTTGCATTAAACCAAATAATTTGCAGCTCCCTGCCATTTACGGACAAGAACTTGTGCTTCAGCAACTGAAATGCTGCGGGGTTCTTGAAGTTGTGCGCATTTCAAGATCTGGGTACCCAACGAGAATGACTCATCAGAAGTTTGCTCGGCGGTAATTCAAATATCTGTATATCTGTATTATGCTTCTGATTTTTGTTGCGTGCAAGACGTTAACGATTCAAATTATCAGGTATGGTTTTCTTCTTCTTGAGGATGTTGCGTCTCAAGATCCACTTAGTGTTTCGGTTGCAATTCTTCATCAATTCAACATTTTGCCTGAGATGTATCAAGTTGGCTACACAAAGTTGTTCTTCCGAACTGGTCAGGTCAGTCAAGCAGTCTTTGTTTCATTAATTAACACACCTGGGTTATTGTTGTATTCCATACATTATGCTGCTACTTTGTTTGTGCTCTGTATTCTTCTCGTACTCACTGGGTTTCACTTTCAGAATAGACAGGTAATTAGATAAGAATTCCTTATGCTGCCCAATATTTCACAGCAGGGCAGCTTAGTAATTTGATATTCGACTGATATGCTTGTGATTTGCTAGTGCACTGATTTGCCGTTGTCTAGCAAGGCCATTAATAAGTACATTGTGATTTGCTATAAGAGGCAGTAAGACACCAAGTTTATATATTTTACAGTCCTAGTAGGGATGGATCCTACTAAGCATACACTAAATAAGGAGTAAGGGCCTGTTTGGATTCATGCCAAAGCACGCCCTGCCAAATAATTGGCTAGCCCACGTATTTTGGCTGCTGTTTGGATCGACACCAAAAAATTGGCTCGCCCAGCTTGCCCGGCTCTCCTATGTGTTATTTACACCAACGTATGGGCGAGACGCGGGCGCCGGAATGCTTCGCCAAAAAATTGGCGCGGTGACTTCGGTTGTTGATTGGTGGGCCCTGCATGCATGCAGTAGGATTTGGCGAATATTATGCCTTCTAAACAATCAGCTGCGCTTTTTACTGAATAAAAAATCTGAGCCTTTGCGTGATTAGCATCAACTAAAAAAATTATGCATGCAACGCTGCACACAAATTAGCGACTTCCAACTGCAGAACTGCAGCATCTCTCTCTCTCTTGTAATTATATTGGCAACTTTTTTCTTCATGCCCGCTCTTACTATCAATTTGTATGTTCTTTAATTTTAGTACTGTATAATAGACACATTTAAATACTTTCAGAACTAGTGTCTGAAATTTGGAGCCTATCATGGTCACAATCCAAACAACAACATGCCAATAATTTGGAAGTTGTAATGGTGGCAATCCAAACACCAATAGCTTGCCAAATTTTTGGTCATGCGCTTGCTTTGGTCATACCAAAATTTTGGTAGGGCTAACTGGGGCTCAAACCAAACAGACCCTAAAAATACACAGAAATTGGGATCCACAAGATCCAGGTAGTACGGCAGCACTGATCTATAAACAACAAAGGTTGGTAAATAGAAAAAATAATAAAATATATATACAAGAAAAATGCACCAAACAGGTATCAAGGAGAAAACATTCAGGTAGGGATGCTTTCCAAAGAGCATACCAAGAGCACAATGGCTCACGGTTCACACATTTTTCAACTACATCTGGTGTTCTGTTTAGTGAATGACAAGTGGTGGCTCTTGTTCTTCTAGTGCACATGCCGGTGTCAGTTTGGCTTGCCTTCTTTTTCTTGTGTAAGTGATGTATTTCTGGAAAATGCTGTATCACCGTGTTTGTTCCTCTGTACTGTATCACATATCGGGTCGACATATTTTCATGGTTTTCAAGTAGAGGTGTTGGCCTATGATACTTATATGAATTGACATCACATGTTTAAAGTTGCTTTCTTAAAATTTATAATTCATAATTATGCTGTCTTTGAAGTTTGAGTGGTTATTTATACATTTGTCTACTACTGTTACTTAAGCTTCTAATGACAACTATCTTGCGTTGCTTCAATTTTTGGGAACTGAAGATTGGCAACCTTGAGAATACTCGGAATCGTACTCTACATGGTGTTTTAAGGGTTCAAAGCTGTTTCAGAGGGCATCAAGCACGGCGCCATGCAAGTGAACGAATCAGAGGAGTTTTGGCTCTTCAATCATGTACGCTATCCAAGCCCCACTGCTTTATGCATTACTGTATTTCTTGTTGCTCTATCTTTCTCTCCTACTCATGCTTACTATATGGGCCGGTTGCTCCTCATATCTTGCAGTCATTCGTGCTGAGAATGCAAGACAAAGTTATTCATCTCTGTCGAAGAAACATAGGGCAGCCACTCTTGTGCAGAAAAATCTAAAAGGCTGGCTTGCAAGAAGATACTTCATTAAGATACGGAAGGCTTCAGTGGTTGTAATTCTAAAAGGTTGTAATTCTGCCCCAGCCGCCTGCTCCCGCCTCCCATGGCTGGCAGTGCTGCCGGGTAGGCCTCACGGCCCCATCATACTCGCATCCCTGGCCTGTCTATCTCTCTACTCACGCACACCTCCTGTTATTTTTCGACGACGGCAGCCGAACTAGACAACTCTAGTACTCTCCACCGCGTGGGCAGCCACTGCCGTGTCTTTCCCGGCTCCGTGCCGTTCCCTTCGTAGGCCTCGCCGTCGTCCACTGCCCTGGTGCTCTCGGTGCGGCGTGGTCAACGATGTCCATCCAATGGCCGTAGTGCTTCTTCAACCTCTGGTCTTCTTGCCCCAACCGCCCAAAGCAGCGCCGGTCGTGCCGCATGCTCCTGCCTCCTGTGGCCCGCTATGTTGCCGCGGAGGCCTCACCGCCCCGTACTACTGCCACCGCTGGCGAGGCCATCCCTCCACTCACCCACTCCACCTGTTATTCTGCGGCGACGGCAGCCTCACACCGCAGCCGAACCAGTGAACCCACGTAATCCTCTCCGTGTGGGCATCCACTGTCGCGTCTTCCCCGGCTCCGCGTCATCCCCTTCCTAGGCCTCGCCGTCGTCCACCGCCGTGGTGCTCTCGGCGCGGCGTGGTCAATGTGGTCAACGACCGACTTCCATCGGAAGAGTACTGTACGTGGAGAGGCTGACAGGTGGGTCCACGACAGCCGCAAGGAAGTGCCTCCTTATTACACGCAAAATAATTGTTCCTCCACCTGACAGCAAGGACCCACCGGACGGGCCACCAGTATTTCACGGAAAACATGTTTCCCCCCTGACTGCTGGGACCCACCGGACGGGCCACCGTATTTCGCGAAAAAAATGTTTCCCCTAACTGCTGGGACCCACCGGACGGACCACCGTATTTCGCGAAAAAAACATTCCCCCCGCTGTCAGCTCGGACCCACCGGAAGTGCCTCCTTACTACGCACAGAAAAATGAATACTCCCCCTGCTAGCTGGGACCCACCATGGTGGCAGGCTAACTTGTGGGCATACTAAGTTGACGGGGACGGAGGGCTTTGTCCACTTAGTCAATATGAACGATTCTAGCTCCAGTGACCGTATGATGTCCGTCCAACGGCCGTCGTGCTTCTTCAATCTCTGCTCTTCCTGTTCCAGCCACTCAAACAAGCGCCGGTGGGACTACCTGCTCCGTCCTCCCCGCGGCCGGTTGTGCTGCCGTGCAGCCCTCACCGCCCCACCGTACTCCCATCGCTGGCCTAGCCATCCCTCTACTCACCCACACCTGCTGTTATTCTTCGGCGATGGCAGACGAACCAGTAAACCCTCGTACAGTCGTACTCCCCTCCGCGTGGGAAACAACTGCCGAGTCTTTCCTGCCTCCGTGCCGTTCCCTTCCTAGGCCTCACCGTCGTCCGCCCTGGTGCTCTCGGCGCAACCTGGTCAACATGGTCAACAACCTACATGCATCAGAAGTGGACTGTACGTGGAGAGGCTGACAGCTGGGTCCACGGCCGCACGCAAGGAAATACCTCCTTATTACGCGCAAAATAATGATTCCTCCACCTGACATCTGGGACCCACAGAAAGGGCCTCACTAGCTGACAACTCGGACCCACTAGCTATATCTTCGCACGCAAGGAAGTGCCTCCTTATTACGCACAAAGAAAATGAATACTCCCCCTGTTAGCTGGGACCCAGTATAGTGGCAGGCTGACTTGTGGGCCTACTAAGTTGACGGGGACGGAGGGGTTTGTCAACTTAGTCAATATGCATGATTCTAGCTCTGGTGACCGTACGATGTCCATCCAACGGCCGTAGTGCTTCTTCAACCTCTGGTCTTCTTGCTCCAGCCGCCCAAACCAGCGCCGGTCGTGCCTCGTGCTCCTGCCTCCCATGGCCGTCTGCAATGCGGCGGAGGCGTCACCGCCCCCTACGACTCCCACCGCTGGCCAGGCCATCCCTCTACTCACCCACACCCCCTGTTATTCTGTGGCGACGGCAGCCTCACACCGCAACGAACCAGTGAACCCTCGTACTCCTCTACGTGTGAGCATCCACTGTAGCGTCTTCCCCGGCTCCGCGTCGTCCCCTTCCTAGGCCTCGCCGTTGTCCACCGCCCTGGTGCTCTCGCCGCGGCGTGGTAACGTGGTCAAGGAACGGCTCCCATCGGACGTGGACTGTACGTGGAGAGGCTGACAGCTGGATCCACGGCCGCAGCAAGGAAGTGCCTCCTTATTACATGCAAAATAATTATTCCTCCAACTGACAGCGGGGACCCACCGGATGGGCCACCGTATTTCGCGAAAAAAATGTTTCCCCCTAACTGCTGTGACCCACCAGCTACATCTTCGCACGCAAGGAAGTGCGTCTGGGCAAAAAAACGATTCGCCCCCTTGACTGCTGGGACCCACCAGCTACATCTTCGCACACAAGGAAGTGCCTGACAGTCGGGACCCACCTGGTCGAAGCGTTCGTAGCATTGTCATTATGGTCGCGAACGTGTATGTACATATATACTGGTGGATGTAGAGGCGCGCACGTGTCGTAGTAGAGGTGCGCACGTAGCATGTACACATACGCACAGCAGCGAGGGTGCAAGAAAGAAAATATGGCCACGTACGTACATACGGGCAGGGTCTCGAATGCATACTCGCGCATACGTACATGGCTGGGTCGGAACGGAGAAACGGCATCGTCGTCGTGTTCATGGGGAGGCAACGGAATGCGTCGTGTTCATGGCGAGGCAATGGAATGCGTCGTGTTCATCGGGAGGCAACGGAACGCGTGGGAGCCAACCGGCTGGGTCGGAACGGAATACGTGGTCGTGTTCATCAGGAGGGCTTAGACGGAACAAGCGATGGAAACGAGGCCTAGCGTACGGCACAATGGAGGAAATGGACCTCCTACATTCGGAACGGGGTCCTGTTGATCGGGAGGGGTGTGGAGTACAGCAAAACGAAGGAAACGGACCTCCTACGGTCGAAACGGGGGTCCTGTTGATTGGGAGGGGTGTGGCGTACCACAAAACGGAGGAAACGGACCTCCTACGGTCGAAACGGGGGTCCTGTTGATTGGGAGGGGTGTGGCATACCGCAAAACGAACGAAACGGACTTGTGTTGGAGCGCTACGGTTGAAACGGGGTCCTGTTCACCGGGAGGGGTGTGGCGTACCACAAAACGGGACTCCACGGGATACTGTTCATCTCCACTGTCGACCTCCTCCAGCCTCCACGGGCTATCGTCGACCTCCTCCAGTCTCCACGGGCTCCTGTTCATCCAGCCTCCACCACGCGCTACTCCACCGGCTACTGTTCAACCACCCATCCACGGGCACCCCTCCACCGTCTACTGTTCATCCAGCCCTCCACACCACGGGGTCCTGTTCAACCACCCCTCCATTATCTACTGTTCATCCAGCCCTCCACACCACGGGGTCCTGTTCATCCAGAGGCAACGCCACCACTCACTGTTAATCCAACCCCCCCGCCACGCTCACTGTTCATCCAATGGATCGGCTTCAGTTAGCAGTAGTAGCGAAGGAATTGCTCCATTGGGTTCAGTTAACAGCAATCGATTGATCGCTCGGGTTCAGTAACGTGTAGCCTGCAGTGCAATCGATCGGGTTCAGTTAGAGCCCAACGCCTCGCTCGGGTTCAGTTAGAGCCAACGCCTCGCACACACGCGCATACGTGTACAAGAGAAACGCGCATCGCTCGGCCCCCGACCTCCCGTCGTAACCGGCAACTCCCCGAAATTTTCCTCCCCCTCGCTTCTACCACAGTTTTTTCCATCATGGATGGCCCGAAGTATGTCATGAAGCTGCGTCTCTAGCTGCCCAGGACGAAAATCCCATTTTCTGTCATGATTTTTTGTCATAGAAGTAGGAGCCCACCACATCTATGATGATACCGGGTTTTGTCACAATTATCGTCATAGAAGTGTCATATGTATGATAGAAAAAAAATTCGTTCGGCCCAAAATGTCACGGATGTGTCTTTTTTTTGTAGTGTACCTACTCCACATCAACCTTGGAAAGATATTAGCATGGACTTTGTGCTTGGATTACCTAGGACTCAAAATGGCAAGGACTCCATATTTGTTGTTGTGGACCGATTCTATAAAATGGCTCCTTTTATCCCATGCAATAAGATATACGATGTTTCACATGTTGCAAATCTTTTTTGTAGGTAAATCATGAGGTTACACGGTGTGACAAAGACAATTGTGTCGGACCGAGACGTCAAGTTCTTAAGCTACTTTTGGAAGACGTTATGCGCCAAGCTCAGAATCAAGCTACTCTTCTCCACGCGTATCATCCTCAAACCGATGGCCAAACGGAAGTCACCAACCAGAAGCTCGCCACTCTCCTACGCGTGTTGATCAAGAAGAACATCAAGGAGTGGGAGGAGTGCTTACCCATCGCCGAGTATGCCTACAACCGCGCAAGACACTCTAACACCGGCAAGTCCCCCTTCGAGGTTGTCTACTGCTTCAACCCTTTGTCGCCATTGGACATCCTTCCTCTACCGCTACAAGAACAAGAGAACATGGACGCTAGCACAAGAGCCACCTACCTCAAGAAGATGGATGAAGAAACACGTTCCATGATCGAGCGTGAAGAACACCGCCTCGCCACCAAGCTCAACATCAACAAGTCACCGATGGTGTTCCAACCGGGCGACCTATTATGGATACATCTCCGCAAGGACTGCTTCCCCAAAGAGCGCAAGTCCATGCTACTTCCGAGAGTTGATGGGCCACTTAAGGTGCTCGCACGCTACAACGACAATGCCTACAAGGTCGACATTCCACGTGACAAGTACAACGTTGTCACGGGATATCCACGGCCACCTATGGGACCAGGAGGACCCTTGCTGGTTCGACAGGGGACATCACATTGCACAAAGAGCAGACCAGCGCACGGTAGCACGACAGAGATCACACAAGAAATTTACCCAGGTTCGCGCCGCCGCGATGTGTAAGACCCTACTCCTACTTTAGTGGATTGATGATGGAATGGGGATGGTGCTATGCAGTACACTTGTCTGGCAGGGGTCGCCATAGGGTCGTAGTGACTACACACATATGGTGGTGTGGGTTCATCAACCTTCCAACCCTTCCTATGGGTGCCATGGGCCTCCTTTTATAGATTAAGGGGGTCACCACAGTGGCAAAATAGTTATTATCCACTAATATGATAGCAACCAGTGCTATCATACCTAACTCTGCGGGCTAATAGGGTGCATTAAATGCACCACTTATTGTCACATCACTGGTCGCCCGGCAAGGCTTACCAAGCTATCTTCGTAGCTCCGCGCCTGTTCTCTGGACACGTTGTAGGACGGGTGTCATTTATGGGTTTCTTCTGTAGGAAATGGCTGCCATGTGGCGAATGGCTGCCACTTAATCATCTTGCGGCTTGACACCGAACTGATTGACGATGTGGGTCGTGCTTGAGTGGTTGGTGGGGTGGTTCTGCCCCCGCGAGCCCCGGCAGACCCTGTCGGGGTGCCTTGGTTACCAGCTCCTGGCGGTGGCCTCGCCCCTTGCCGGGCTCGCTTGGCCGCTTAGGGAGGCTCTTCTCTTGCCGATATCTTGCTCTTCTAGCTTGATCTTGGTCTCTCTGGACTGCATGTTGGTTCTTCAAATCTCTTGGTCCTTCAATCTTTGACTTGGGTTGGTGCTTCAATCTTGTTCCTGTGCCTGTGCACAGTCTGGGCAACAGACTCAGGGTTTGTTGCACCGACAAAAGACCCCGGCCTGCCCCGAATACACTGCTGAGCGTCGATGGGGTAGGGCCTAATAAGTGCACACGCAGGGTTGCTGAAGGGGTTTTCCCCTTAAGGTTTCCATTGCCGCTTCATTAGCCTTGATTTCGGGCCAGCTTTCGATTTCCCCGCGCATTGTGCGCGGCATCATGGAAGAACGTGGATCATGGCCTGCGGATCCTCCTCGCCCCATGATCACGGGGCGGAAACTGCCAATTTACTCTTCCCACAGCGCGCCCTTATCCTTGGCCATGTATGCTGCATGCATCGCGCAGGGTAGGTAACAGAGGCGCATCATGCGGGAGAGCATCTTGGAGAGAGCCCGCCCGTCTTGAATTGGCAGAGGAGGGCGGTGGTCACCCGTTGATGGAGCAGTCGCCCTTCCCCGCCCGACCTATAAAAGGGAGGGGTGAAGGAGGGCGGAGTCATCCATCTTTGCATTCTCCCTCTCCTTTTCTTGTTCTCTGCTTCCGTCGGCGATGCCGAAGAGAAGAGCCTAGGGCTAGCCCCCAGGCTCCTACTTGGGGTTATTGTTGCCTCATGCTGGTGCTGATGCTTAGGGCGTGAGCCTGGTCCTTGGCGTGGCGAATCTTTTGGTCTCTTGGAGGCTCGGCCAGGAGGCAGGGCTGGAGATTGTTGGTAATCTCAGGATTCCCCCTCCCGGAGGTCTTGGGGTCGTTCTCGACGAGAGATGTGCCTTCCTGCCCATCAAGGTGGGGCACAGCATGCCTCAAGCCTCCTAGCCGTCGTGGCCGTTCGCTCTCTTCCCGAGGTGGGTGCCGGACTGGAGCCTTGGCCTTCCTTCGGGATAGTATGAATGGAGATAAAGCCTGGGGAGAAGGAGAAGACGGGAGGCAGGCCGTCCAGTAGGAGCACGACCGCATCGACGCATTCGCCACGTACTGGCGACCTGCTGCCCGTCTGCCTGGCTCTTCCCCCCTTTTCCCGGTGCCTCATCACCATTTCTTCCGGCTGCCGGTAAAAGGCTCATCCCCCCGGTGCTTCCGCTGCCTTTTGGGGCCCCAGCTGGGCTCCGGCGCCTTCCTCTGCCGGTGCCTGTGCTGGAGCCCCCCTTTCGGTCCTGGGGGCGGTGACCAGGGGGCCGTCAAGGAGTTCAGCACATCTTCCTCCTTCGTAGCCTCGCCACTCCCGATCTTGTCAGTCTGGGGTTGCCAGCTCCTGACAAGGATCAGGGTGGCGTTGTGCCGGGCGGCACTCGTCCTCTTCTCTTCCCACTGCAATACCTGGGATAAGAGGGATAGAGAGAGTATTTTACGGAGCACTTATCTTTTTTCAATCTTAAACTTGTAGGCAATCGCCAAATTTTAATTGAAATAATGTAATCTCTCGAGTCCATCTTTATGTTCTGTAATGCTTGTACTTGTGTTAGCATATGAATGAAAAGGATGAACATTGCCGGGAACACACGCATGTGTATGTCCATGCAGAGGTGGAGTGCCTCTTTCATGAAAGTAAACGAGTCTTCCCTGGCAGGATATCCTGCCGGCACCCTCTTTGTCTGTCGGAGAACTACCTTTGCCGGGGAACAGACAGAGGGGCCAGCCCCCTGCCAGCTCCTTTCCACCAAAGGCTACTGCAACCATTCTTACTGAAGCAACATTCAAGTCATGGATGGGAGCACCTAAGTTTCAAAAGAGAGGCGAGGTTTTCTCATGCAAAGTTATGGCTTTATAAAACACTAATGGACAAGAGGTAAACTTATCTGTTTGGCTTGCCAGGGATCACTGTGCCATGCAATTTTCTCATGCCTTGTCGAAGCCAAGTTCACGGAAGGAACTTGCAACTCCATGTAGATGAGAATGAATGCAGGATGCAATCCTATCTATATGCATATGCAAATGCTCATGAAATACTTATGCAGTGATTTGGGTGTGCTCATGCATGCATGCAATCTTAGTTGGGGGCCCCCTACAACGCTTCTTTATTTTCTCTTGCACGAGGTCATCGCCCCGGCTTTGCACAAGGTGTTACATGTAGCGGAGGCAAGGCATGTACAAAAGGGTGGCTGACGGGCAGTGCCCGACAGCAGCGCGCCTTGCGGGTAGTACTTGCGGAGATGCTGAATATTCCATGAGTTTTGCAACTAAGTGCCATCTTCGGTCTCCATACGGACTACGCCAGGTCTGGTGGCTCGTACCACCCGGCAAGGGCCTTCCCACTTTGCTGACAACTTGTTTGTACCCTTGGCGGACTGAACGCGCCTAAGGACAAGGTCACCTTCCTCAAAACACCTGGCATGAACCCTGCGGCTGTGATAGCGACACAGGGCTTGCTGGTAGCATGCAACACGTGTAGCAGCTTGGAGACGGTTCTCCTCGAGTAGCACGGCGTCGTCATGCCCGTGCTGATCTTGCGCTAGTTCATCATACGCAAGCACTCGAGGACACACGTAAATGAGTTCCTTGGGGATAATTTCTTCTCGATCCACTGCCTGTCGTGCTGCTGCAGCATATTGAAAGTTCTTGTCCTGAGTCCATGTAGCACTTCAGCGTTCTCCCTCTCAACTTGTCCATTGCTCCAGGGGTGTGCCACATAGGCGAACGAGATCTTGCATCCGAGGGTACGAACATATTGCATGAAGGTGTGGCTCGTGAATTGGGTGCCATTGTCGGTGATGATCCTTGCCGGAACTTCGAAACGACACACCAACTCTTTCAAGAACTTGGTAGTTGATTGAGCAGTCATCTTTCTCACGGCAGTCACTTCCGGCCACTTTGTAAACTTGTCGATAGCGACGAACAAGAATTCAAAGCCCCCGATTGCTCGGGGGAATAGGCCGAGGATATCGAGCCCCCAGACCAAAAATGGCCATGATAAAGGGATTGTCTGAAGGGCTTGGGCAGGCAGGTGTGTACTCTTGGAATGGCACTGGCAGGCTTCACATGTCGTGACGAGCTCGACCGTATCTTGGAGGGTTGTGGGTCAATAGAATCCTTGCGGAATGCTTTCCCAACTAATGTCCTTGATCCAATGTGTGAGTCACACATTCATTTGTGAATCTCAGCAGCAGTTCCTTTGCATCTTCCCGGCAAACACACTTCAATTTCACACTGTTGGGCCTCCTTCTATGCAGAGTGTCATCGACAAACTGATACATACTGGCCCTCCGGCATACTTTCTCATCTTCTTCTTGGTCGCCAGGAAGTTCTCCGGTTTGGAGGAAGCGGACGATGTGCCTTGCCCAAGTTGGGGCCTGGGGCTCAATAACAAGGACTAGTGGCACCTCCTCTACTGCAGGAGCACCAGCCTCATTCGCAGGGTGCATGTGCCTGGCTGGAGGGGTGGTCCTGCAGGCTGTGAGGAGTTATTTCCGGCAGGGTCTCTGCCGGGAGAGGACGGCTTGACCGGGAGAGGCTTACCGTAGTCCAACTTTCTCCTCTTCCGGGCCATTGTGCCTGGTGATACAGAGGGCTGAGAGAGACGGAGAACAAAAGTTCCTGGTTCCACAGGAAGCTTCTGCACATCACACTTTGACAGGTGATTAGCTATGCTGTTATCCGCACGGGGTACGTGCTCTATTTGCAACCCGTCAAAGTGCTCCTCACTTCCTCAACGTATGCTTCCATCAATGGGCTTTGATAATCCTTGTTGACTTGTCTCACCACAAGTTGTGAATCTCCTCGTATGATAAACTTCTTGATTCCCAATTCTGCTGCAATTCTGAGCCCGGCAAGGAGCCCATCATACTTAGCTGTATTGTTGGTAGCTTCTTCCCGAGCAAAGTGCATTTGGACAATGTACTTCAAGTGCTCCCCTGAGGTGGCAACAAGAAGCACACCAGCCCCCGCACCTTGTAGGGAAAAAGCACCATCAAAATACGTAATCCATTCTTGGGGTCATTCCTTGCTGGGGATGGTTGTCTCTGTCATTTCCTCATCAGGAGTTGGCGTCCATTCTGCAATAAACTCTGCCAACGCCCTGCTCCGAATAGTTAATGTGCTCACAAACTTCAAACCAAAGCTATAGAACTCCAAAGCCCACTCTACTATTCTTCCGGTAGCCTCGGGGTTTTGGAGTATCATTTGCAATGGAAAATGAGTGACAACCGTGATCTCATGAGCAACTCTGACTCAAAACCAATCTGAACTGCCCTTGCAAAAGTGGACCCGACACTCTTTAGTCCAAATGGCATGCGGACAAAGCAGTATGTACCACATGGAGTGATAAACGATGTCTTCTCTTCATCTTCTTTGGACATGAAGATCTGGTGATACCCGGAATACGTATGCAGAAAACAGAGCAAATCACACCGTGAAGTGGAATCCACAATCTGCTCGATACGCGGGAAGGGAAATGGGTCCTTTGGGCAAGCCTTGTTGAGATCTGTGAAATCAATGCAATGCCTCCATTTCCCATTTGCCTCCCGAACTACCACTGGATTTGCTAATCATGTAGCATGCAGTACTCCTCCGCTAAACCAGCTGCCTCCAGTTTCCTGATTTCCTCGGCAATGAACTGCTGCCTTTCCACGGCCTGCTTCCAGACTTTCTTCTTGATAGGTCGGGCGTGTGGGTTGGCAGTGAGGTGGTGCTCGCTTACCTCCATGGGAACACTGGGGATATCAGATGGTTGCCAGGCAAACACATTGATATTCGCCAGCGGGAAGGCAACGAGCATCCTTTCCAATTTGTCGTCAAGGGTGGCGCTGATGGTGAAAGTACCGTCAACGCCAGCGAGCCCTGCCGGGACCTTCTTCACTTAGAGTGTGGCAACCTTGGATCTCTTGCTGTTGGAACACTCCGGCAGGTCGTCAACGGGTGCCGTGCACTCGGAGGGGGCACGCTTCCCTGACTCCTTGCCGGAGGTCCTACAATCCCTCTTCTTTCCTTTGCTTTCCTTGGCGGGAGCTGTTGGTGCCACAACCTCTCCTGCTACTGCATCCCGGTACATCTTGCCCATGCAGATAATTGCATCCTTCTCATCTGATGGGATGGTTATGACTCCCGGTGGCCCACGCATCTTCAAAGTACTACAAGCATAGTGGGATGCTGCCATGAACTTGGCCAGGGCTGGGCGTCCAAGAATCCCATTGTACGGCAGGGGGAGATCAACCACATCAAACACAATCTTCTCTGTCAGTAAATTCAGTCCTCCCCCAAACGTCACTGGCAACATAATCTTCCCTTTAGGATGGCTCCTGCCGGGGTTAACTCCTTGAAATGTGCCGGTAACCTCTAGCTCTTCTTCTCCTATCTAAAGCTTATTGGTAACTGCCATCCACTAACATCTTTGTGACCTTGAGGTTGCGAATTTTCGGGGAGACCAACAATGTCAAGCATCCTACCGCGGTGGTGTAGCCAGGGTGATCCTACTCATCAAAGATGATTGGCGTGGGGGACCATTTGAGCGGTTTACGAGCCTCTGGCGCTGGCTCCACAACATTGATTTCTCGTGCCCATCGCTTGAGCTAGCGGTGGGAGGCATGCAAATATGAACCCCCATCAATGCATAGGGCATCAGTGGCCTTCTAAAATTCCTGCTCACTTGTTTCCTCTTCATTCCCGTCATCACTCACATCATCACAGCCTTCCTTCTCTGGACCCCTGGCGGGTTTTCCTTAGTTCTAAAAGGGTTTGCCTGGACGATTTGCTTCACCGCCTCGGCCTTTCCGCCAGCGGCATTCTGACCTTTTTCCTTATCATATTTCTTGACAAGCTGCTCAACCTGGTAACACTCCTGAAGGTCATGACCCTTGGTCCGGTGGATCTGGCAGTACGGGCCATCACCTTTCCCAACTTTCTCAGCAGCAGCGGCTTCCCAGCAGGCCGTGCAAGCGGCAACTACTTTGCCAGGGGCCTCAGCCGTGGCCTTCTTGTCGGTACTAGGTGTTCCCGAACCTTATACAGTCATTACTTCATTATCTCTTGGCTTGTTACTGCGCTTCTTGCCCTTTGTGTGACTGGTTGACTCATCTTCATGCTCTGAATCAACATTGATGCAATCCTCCTCTCTGGGTAATTTCCTTCCTTCCTCCATCCGAGCACACTTATCCACTAGTGTGTATAGCTCCTTCACAGTCTTGGGCAACCGCACATAGGACTGGAAGGCTACTATAACGGCTGCCGGATGGATATTTGGAATATTCCTATGAAATTTACTAAATCTTTGTAAATACTTACGAAGAGTTTCTCCTTCCTTCCGCTGGAGAAGTTACAGGTCGCTGGGCCTGCCAGGCCCTTGGTGGCCACCGGTGAAGGCACTGATGAACTCGTGGCACAGGTCTTCCCATGACGAAATGGAGTTCTCCGGCAGGTGCATCAGCCAAGACCTCACATTGGACTTGAGGGCCAAAGGGAAGTAGTTGGCGAACACCTTCTGATCTCTTCCCCCGGCAGCTTGAACTGCGATGGTGTAGATGCTCAGGAACTCAGCTGGGTTCAGCCTCTCGTCGTACTTCTTAGGTATCTCTGGCTTGAACGTGCGAACGGACGGCCAACGGACTTGCCGCAGCTCTCGTGTAAAGGTAGGGCGGCCGACCTCGAAAGGTAGGCACCTGCCAACACCGAGCGTAAGCTCGTCGACATTGAGGCCGCCGCACCCGTCGGTCATGCGGAGGTCGTTGTGGCGTCAATCTATTGCGACGTGCGTGTCTCCCTGCCGCCTATCCTCCGGGGCTCGACGTTGGTCTAGACGTGCTCGAGGGTCAGAAGAGGCCATCGAGACGTCGTCGGGGTCTTGATTCAGCTGCGCCCATGTTGGCTGCCATGGTGGGGACAACACTGTGGGGACCGCCCCCTCTGTTCAGCCAGCAGTAAGGACGGTTGCTGTGCTTGGGGAGGTTGTGGCGGGCCAGCTTGCCGTGAGCCCCTAGCTTCAGCGAAACTGAGCAGGCTCTGGATGGTGGCACGCCATTCATCCATCTGCTCGGCCGCTGGCGGGAACTTCTGTGGCAACTGAGCTCGCGCCATAGCCTCTGTGGCTGTGCTTGGCATATATGTTGATGATGTCGACCGCATCGTCTCCTGGCTCCTGATAGTGTCAGGGGTGGTGATGGCAGTGGTGCCGCGTCCACGCAGCTATGGGACGACCACCTGGGCAGCGGGGTCACGCGGCGGTGGCGCTCGAGGGTCAGCAGCTCCGTTGAGCGCAGCGGTCTGGTCGGCTCGTCTGGGAGGAGGCACATGGGCCACGGTCGCTCCCGCAGTGGGAGCAACCGAAGGGCCATGGCTCACCCCGGACTGAGCGCTGTTGCTGTGGCTGTGCCCGTCAGTTGGAGGAGACGGTGCAGATGGAGTGACACTGAGGGAGTCCTGGACTACGGGGTGTCCGGATAGCCGAACTATCATCATCGGCCGGACTCCAAGACTATGAAGATACAAGATTGAAGACTTCGTCCCGTGTTCGGATGGGACTTTCCTTGGCATGGAAGGCAAGCTTGGCAATACGGATATGTAGATCTCCTACCATTGTAACCGACTCTGTGTAACCCTAGCCCTCTCCGGTGTCTATATAAACCGGAGGGTTTTAGTCCGTAGGACACAACAAACAACAATCATACCATAGGCTAGCTTCTAGGGTTTAGCCTCCTTGATCTCGTGGTAGATCCACTCTTGTACTACCCATATCATCAATATCAATCAAGCAGGAGTAGGGTTTTACCTCCATCGAGAGGGCCCGAACCTGGGTAAAAACATCGTGTCCCTTGTCTCCTGTTACCATCCGCCTAGACGCACAGTTCGGGACCCCCTACCCGAGATCCGCCGGTTTTGACACCGACATTGGTGCTTTCATTGAGAGTTCCTCTGTGTCGTCGCATATAGGCCCGATGGCTCCTTCGATCATCAACAACGACGCAGTCCAGGGTGAGACTTTTCTCCCCGGACAGATCTTCGTATTCGGCGGCTTTGCACTGCGGGCCAATTCGCTTGGCCATCTGGAGCAGATCGAAAGCTACGCCCCTGGTCGTCAGGTCAGATTTGGAAGTTTAAACTTCACGACAGACATCTGCGGAGACTTGATCTTTGATGGATTCGAACCACAGCCGAGCGCGCCGCATTGTCACGATGGGCACAATTTAGCTCTGCTACCGGATAGTGTCCTGGAGGCCGCACACGAGTCCGCTCCGATCCCTAATTCGGAGCCGACTGCGCAGATCGAGGATGGGTGGCTAGACACCGCCTCGGGGGCTGCAACCTCTACGGCGATGGAGCCGAATACTGACCTTGTCCCTTGTAAAGCTCGTGACTCCGAGGTGTCGGACTCCTCGTCGGACTCCGAACCTCCTGCGCCCCTACCAATCGAATCTGATTGGGCGCCGATCATGGAGTTCACCGCTGCGCACATCTTTCAGCACTCACCTTTCGGCGACATTCTGAGTTCGCTAAAGTATCTCTCGCTATCAGGAGAGCCCTGGTCGGTTCACGGTCAGGACGGTTGGGATGCCGGCGACGAAGAAATTCAAACCCCACCCACCACCCACTTAGTAGCCACTTTCGACGATCTAACCGACATGCTAGACTTCGACTCCGAAGACATCGACGGTATGGACGACGATGCCGGAGACGGCCAAGAACCAGCGCCTACTGGGCACTGGAAAGCCACCTCATCATATGACGTATACATGGTGGATACACCAAAAGGAAGCGATAACGAGGAACAACGGGCAGCGGTGAAGGATAACTCCCCCGAAAAGCAACCAAAACGGCAACGCAACCGCCGCCCAAAGTCCCGCCTCGATAACAACAGCACCCATACTGGCCTAGCCGTAGAGCAGGACGAACCAGTGGACGAAGAACATGCCACCAAGCAATCATCCGAACAGGATGAATTGGACGAGCAACCCATCCCCGACGAAAACAACAGTCCAGACGATCTCACGCTCGACACATCACCGGAGCATAAGAACCTTCACAAAAGGCTCGTCGCCACTGCATTAAGTTTGAAGAAGAAGAATCGGAAGCTCAAAACAGCAGAAGACGTACTCAGAAATAAATGGAGCAAAGTACTCAAGACCGCAGATAAATATGGCGATAGTCACCAAGCAAAGAGCTACCCGAAGCGCAAACTGCTGCCCGAATTTGACGAGGAGGCCGTAGAGCCCCCACAGTCAAAAAACAAAGAGGCCGCCTGGCCGGATAGACGACCAGATGACAGGCTAAGAGCGGCAGGCGGCGCCGCACACAAGCCGGCGCACGATCCACATAAGGATCCTCGCAAAAAGGATGGCCCAGTCAGGTCCATCTATGGGCCAAAAAGCAAGGCTCCAGGAAGCAACACAACACGCCGAGTGTTCGAAGATAACGGCACACCTAAATACAGGGGCGCCGCACACCCACTATGTTTCACCGATGAGGTACTGGATCATGAATTTCCAGCGGGATTCAAGCCCGTAAACATAGAGGCATACGACGGAACAACAGACCCCGGAGTCTGGATTGAGGATTACATCCTACACATACATATGGCTAGAGGAGACGATCTCCATGCCATAAAATACCTACCCCTCAAGCTCAAAGGGCCAGCTCGGCATTGGCTCAAAAGCCTCCCAGAAAATACAATTGGAAGTTGGGAAGAGCTCGAGGATGCGTTTCGAGCAAATTTTCAAGGGACTTATGTCCGCCCTCCGGATGCAGACGATTTAAGTCACATAACTCAACAGCCCGGAGAGTCAGCACGCAAATTCTGGAACAGGTTCCTCACCAAAAAGAACCAAATAGTCGACTGTCCGGACGCCGAAGCCTTAGCAGCTTTTAAACATAACGTCCGAGACGAATGGCTCGCCAGACACCTCGGCTAGGAAAAACCAAGAACAATGGCCGCGCTAATGAGCCTCATGACCCGCTTTTGCGCGGGAGAAGATAGCTGGCTGGCAAGATGCAGCACCAGCGACCCGAGTACATCCGAGGTCAGAGATGGAAATGGGAAATCACGACGCAGAAAAGATCAGCGCCGGAATAAGGAAAATGGCCCAAAGAGCACGGCGGTCAACGCCGGGTTCAAAAGCTCTCGGCCGAACAACAAAACACTGCCTCTTAAGGACAACTGTGACGAGCTATCCAACCTAAATAAAATTTTGGATAGGATATGTCAAATCCACAGTACCCCCGGGAGGCTTGCAAACCATACCCACCGAGATTGTTGGGTCTTCAAACAGTCCGGCCGACTTAACGCCGAACACAAGGGGCTCGACACACCAAGCGAAGACGATGACGAACCCCACAAGCAGAGTGCCGGAAAACAAAAGACTTTCCCACAAGAAGTCAAAACAGTGAACTCACTTCATGTGATAACACGGAACAATAGTGCGGCACCAACTAAAGTACGCATCGCATGGTCCACCCCAGCGGAATCCCGAGATTGGATGTCAAAACCAATTACTTTCGACCATCTGGATTACTCCAGAAGTATTGGAAACGCGGGATGGACTGCTTTGATATTGGATCCTATAATCGACGGACTACAATTCACACAAGTCCTAATGGACGGCGGCAGTGATATAAACCTGCTATACCAGGACACCATCCGCCGAATGGCGGTAGACCCTACCAAAATTCGCCATAGCGGCACTTCCTTTAAAGGAGCGACACCAGGCCCTTATGCCAATAGTACGGGCTCCTTACTACTAGAAGTTGTGTTCGGATCATCCGACAACTTCCGTTGCGAAAAGCTAATCTTCCATATCGCCCCATTTAAAAGTAGCCATCAAGCACTATTGGGACGCGAAGCTTTCGCCCGCTTTAACGCAATACCGCATTACGCGTCTCTTACACTTAAAATGCCCGGTCCACGCGGCATCATCTCATTAAAAGGTAACTTCGAGTGTTCCTTGACCACGGAAGAACGTGCGACTGCCTTGACAGCCACACACTAAACCGGCCTTGCTAATCAAAGCCCCTACAAAACAGGTCGTGCAGACCCTGGACACGGTTAGGCGAGTCCGACATAAATAAACTAGGGGCTTACTAGCCGCATACCCCTTTACAAGGGGCTGCAAGCGCGGACAATGAGAGCCAATAAAGCTCAACCTTATTCATTTTTTAAATCATACTCTGTTTTAAATACATTTTTTGCATGATATCTTTTCAAACTGAGTTCTTCTCTTTTACAGATGAACAGCGTGCTACACCCGTCCAGGATACAACACAATGGAGACACAGGTGTAGACGTGCAACAGGGACCCGTTACAAGGATTCTTTTCAGATTAAGTACCTGTGTAAACCTTTTTTACTGTCTCTTGTTGCTATACATCCCCTGGTTTCTTACCATAACCCTGGAGGAGGCTGACGTTTTGGCATCGGCCGCGTCAGAAGATTTCGCACGTACCTGGACACTAGGGGCTTAGGCATGGTTCTGCCCGTTATCATAAAGACCGAATACCTCAGGGAGTGTTCGGCGTCTCGAGTTAGGCCTTATATGCATCAGCTCCGAATCATGTCTTTGATCAAATGTTGGGTTTGCCCGGCTCCTGTGTTTTGCTGCCTTACGTTCCGTATCATCGGCTAACGCGGCACCAGGAGAACTACTGCGATTGTGCCCCGGTTCGGCCTGGCGAGCACCTCAGTAGAGAAAGCCGAAAACTGACTGTCATGATATAGCGAGAGACTGGTCAACCACTCGATCGACTACCGGAATGTCTAGAATTCCTCCGCTTTGACGAAGGACCGTTTCCCGGTCAGGCACATACACGCCCCGAATTCGGAGAGCGCGGTGCCCCTAGGGGCTATATCGTAGCCCCACCTTCGAACTCCTATGGCTAAGTGAAAGTGATAAAGCATTATAGTCCGGTTGCCTAGTTTGCTACGCTACCACCTCCTTCACAGGACCAAGGCGTTGGATTAAGTGTGAAAATGCGCCCTTTTGCAAACGCCCCCGCACCATGTGCGTGGGGGCTGAAGACGAAGACAGCCATCTTTCAGGTTATATACACATATACATTGACGGTCGCATAGGAGATATTTCAGTACTTGAACGCACAAGTATAAAAAGCAGTTGCATTATAAATATGGTTTCACAAATCATACATGTCATTTGAACATAACATTTTTCGAGCACTGCGACTCTACTAAACGAGCGCCCCGTAGGACTTCCTCAAAATAGTGCTCGATGGGTAATCGGCTTCTATCCGAATCCCGGGATGCAACATCGGTGGGATCCATCTCTGCCCAGTATGTTTTGACACGGGCGAGAGCCATCCGAGCACCCTCTATGCATGTCGACCGCTTCATCGCCTTGATATGCGGCACCGCATCAAGGAATTGCTGCACTAAGCCAAAACAACTCTTCGGCTTGGGCCTTTCCGGCCATAGATGAGCCACGACATCCTTCATGGCAAGTCCGGACAGCCTATTCAGCTCAGCCCACTCAGCCAACCGATCGGTTAACGGAAGGGAACGCTCCGGACTATGGAATTGAGACCAAAAAAGCTCTTCCATCTCGTGATCCTTTTGGCTTCGGAAGTGCACGACTGCGTCCGCCGCACTCGCCTCCAAATCCAGATAAGGATCCTCTGCACCCCACAGCCGTCCTAATTGAGCATACTTCTGATCTGTGAACTTCCTACGCAGCAGGAAGGGCT
Source organism: Triticum aestivum (assembly GCF_018294505.1). Taxonomy (NCBI): domain Eukaryota; kingdom Viridiplantae; phylum Streptophyta; class Magnoliopsida; order Poales; family Poaceae; genus Triticum; species Triticum aestivum. The sequence continues at coordinate 297,304,986 of NC_057795.1, read as the reverse complement.
TGCCAGCCGCAATCTCTCCGGCCTGATGCAGTTCCTCCTTTATAGACCGCATTGCAGAACGGGCATCCTTGGCTTCGGCGGTGGCCTTCTTCAGGTACTCTTGCTCCGCCTGGCGTTCTCTTTCAAGAACCTCATAGAGGTCGGTAGCATCTCTCAGCTTCATGGCCATTTCGGCCATCTCCTCCCTGCTTCGGCACTGAGCAGCCTTTTCGGCTTTTAGCTCTTCGGCTGCCTTCGAGGCAGCCGCATCACTTTTTCTGTCTTTCTCCTTGGCTCGAGCAAGCTCTGCCCGAAGGTTTTCCACAGCAGCGGCACCATCTGAATCAAGCATACATGTTGTAAGGAATGGGCGTCAGCTCCCTTACCAGGTGACCGCGGAGAAACCACTCACCTTGTGACTCGTCAAGTCGCCTATTGACCAGCGCGATGTCTGCATCCGCAATATCCAGTTGCTGCTTCAGTTCGGCAACTCTATCAGTCCGGCTGGCCACCGAACGCTCCGCCTCCTGAATAGGAATGGTGGCATATTAAAATTGAGATTATGATCCTCGGCACGCTGTCACTTCTGACAACGTACCGAGTCTTAGGGGCTACTATCTATACAGGGCACACTCTATGTGCAAAACTATCAAAAGGCATGTCATTTTTACCTCAAACCCCGCCAGTAAACTTATGACGGCATCATGCAACCCGCTCTCAGCGGATGAAATTCTTTCAATCACCGTACTCATTAATGTACGATGATCTTCTGAGATAGACGCCCTCTCGAGCAAATCCTTCAGCTGCCCCAGCCGTACACCAGTTGGTGCCGAACTCTCCGGCCCTGCCAGACTCGGGGAGACCCTCCACGACGACACCTCAGGGTCGTCCGCCCCACCTGACGGTGCGGCATATGGAGGTGTCTCGCTCTCCATCATTTCTGGACGAACGTCCCCCGAAGATGAGCTCAGCTGAGAAGGGCGGTGATCCGAACTACAAGGTAAAAACTTCGGTTATCCTCAGAAGAAAAAATAGGGATGTCCCTTATTACAAAAGTCCCCTTTTTCTACTTACGGCTCGCTGGAGGGCTGACTCCTTTGGGGAGATAGTGCGGCCGGGGCTTCTCCTGGCGCAAGACCCTCTGGTGAAGATTTCTTCTCCCGCTTTGCGGCTTTAGCCTCCGGATCTTCGGAAGCGGTCCTCTTCTCCCCCTGGAAGGAGGGATTCTCGATCCCCCCTTTCTTGAACCTCCTTAGTGGAGGCGGTAGTTTCTCTGTTTTCCCCTTCGCCCTCTTCTGAAGGCGCAACCTCCAACATCTTGACTAACACGGGATCCGGCATGGTCTCAGGGAGGGGGGCCGGACACCGTATCAGTTTTGCTTGCGCTATCCACTCCTGTCCAAGGTATAGCTGGTTAAAAGGCAAATCCATAATAAATAAATGGACGATATGTCCGGACACAGGGCTACTTACTTGAGTATCCGGGCGATTGCAGCTTAGGCCGGCGTCCTCGGTCAAGTCCGGACACATCTCTTGTGATCTGAAGAACAGTTTGTACATCTCCACGGGTGTCGTACCCATGAAGTGTTGGAGAGCTCGTGGTCCCTCCGGATTGAATTCCCACAGGCGGAGAGGGCGACGTTTGCAGGGCAGAAGACGTCGAATCAGCATAACCTGCGTCACCACGACCAGATTGATCTCCCTCTCTTGGAGGTCTCGAATCCGGCCCTGCAATAGGGGTACGTCCTTGGACGGCCTCCATTCAAGCCCTTTGTTGACCCACGACGTCAGCCGCTGTGGAGGACCCGAGCGAAATATGGGCGGCGGCTTCTGCCTGCTGCCCTTGGGAGCGGTAATATAGAACCACTCATGTTGCCACAAACCGAGCTCCTCCTGAAAAGAGCTCCCGGGCCATGGAGCATCGGCCCTCTTGCTTATAACCGCCCCGCCGCACTCTGCCTGGCGCCCCTCAATCATCTTCGGCTCCACGTTGAAGGTTTTGAGCCACAAACCGAAGTGGGGGGTAATGCGGAGGAAGGCTTCGCAGACAACTATGAATGATGAGATATGGAGGATGGACTCCGGAGCCAAGTCATGGAATTCCAACCCATAGTAAAACATGAGCCCCCTCACGAAGGGATCCATTGGGAAGCCTAAACCCCGACGGAGGTGAGACATGAACACGACGCTCTCGCCTGGCTCGGGAGTAGGAACGACTTGCCCTTGGGCAGGCAGCCTATGCGAAATCTCGTAGGTTAAGTATCTGGCTTCTCTTAGCTTTAGCACGTCCTCTTCCGTGACGGAGGAGGGCATCCACCGGCCCTGTAGGTCGGAGCCGGACATTGTCGAAGGTCCAAAGCGGTTGAATCTGGAGCTCTAAGTGTTGGAACTCGGGGCGAGGGGCGGATTCGATTGAGGATTGAAGAAAAGGAAGGAGCCTTGGTCTCATTATAAAGAGGGAGAATACCAAGAGCCGTCCCTGTGACCGTTTGGAACTCGCCTTCGATGGAGGGGGCATGGCGACAGGCGCGGTTGGGTTACCCACGTCCATATTGATGGGAATCCCGGAATAAGGGGAACACAATCTCTGCTTCGACAAGACGTGCCAAGGAAACCGCTTCGCTAAACGCGCTGAGGTGGTATAATAAAAACGATTTGAGTAAAGGCTTGGTAGTGGTGTGACGTCACGCCACAAAATACGTCAGCAGATTGAACTTATGTAAATATTATTCTCTCTACGGTGGTATGTGGAATTTATTTTACAGAGCTGGACACTATCCTGGTGTTCACAATATTCTATGAATTATTCGGAGGAGGAACCCGCCTTGCAATGCCGAAGACAATATGCGCGCCGGACTCGTCGTCATTGAAGCCTGGTTCAGGGGCTACTGAGGGAGTCCTGGACTAGGGGGTGTCCGGATAGCCGAACTATCATCATCGGCCGGACTCCAAGACTATGAAGATACAAGATTGAAGACTTCGTCCCGTGTCCGGATGGGACTTTCCTTGGCGTGGAAGGCAAGCTTGGCAATACGGATATGTAGATCTCCTACCATTGTAACCGACTCTGTGTAACCCTAGCCCTCTCCGGTGTCTATATAAACCGGAGGGTTTTAGTCCGTAGGACAACAACAATAACAACAATCATACCATAGGCTAGCTTCTAGGGTTTAGCCTCCTTGATCTCGTGGTAGATCCACTCTTGTACTACCCATATCATCAATATCAATCAAGCAGGAGTAGGGTTTTACCTCCATCAAGAGGGCCCGAACCTGGGTAAAAACATCATGTCCCTTGTCTCCTGTTACCATCCGCCTAGACGCACAGTTCGGGACCCCCTACCCGAGATCCGCCGGTTTTGACACCGACAGACACCCTCGCCCGCACCTTGTGGAGCATGACCGCCAAGGCGTTGTTGATGTTGTTCTCCTCTGACATCTCGAGCCCTCGTGTCGATCGCGGGGGGAGTGGCGATGGCGCCACCTGCTCCAATCACGCCCCCAACAACGTTCACGCCCTCGCCCACCCCGCATCCCCCAAGGCACTGGAGGCCACGGGCGGCAAAGCCTTCGAGATGGACAGATGGGCCGAAGGGCCGGACTTCTTCTTCTTGGGCGCCATGGTTTATGGCGTCATCGAAGATGAGGATGGCGATGAAGACAACACGCTGCGCACGCTTTCAGGTTCGTGCAAGCGAGTCCCCTACCTGGCATGCCAAAGATGTCGATGGATATCCACGGCCACCTATGGGCTAGGAGGCCCCTTGCTGGTTCGGCAGGAGGGCATCGCGTTGCACAAAGAGTAGACCAGCGCATGGTAGCACGACAGAGATCACACAAGAAATTTACCCAGGTTCGGGCTGCCGCGAGGCATAGGACCCTACTCCTGCTTTAGTGGATTGATGATGGAATGGGGATGCTGCTATGCAGTACACTTGCCCGGCAGGGGTCGCCGTAGGGCCGTAGTGACTACACGCGTATGGTGGTGTGGGTTCATCAACCTTCCAACCCTTCATACGGGTGCCATGGGCCTCCTTTTATAGATTAAGGGGTCACCACAATGGCAAAAATAGTCATTATACACTGATATGATAGCAAACAGTGCTATCATACCTAACTCTACGGGCTGACAGGGTGCATTAAATGCACCGCTTAGTGTCACATCACTGGTCACCCGGCAAGGCTTACCGGGCTATCTTGCCAACTCCGCGCCTATTCTCTGGACACGTCGCAGGACGGGTGTCATGTATGGGTTTCTTCTGTAGGAAATGGCTGCCATGAGGCGAATGGCTACCACTTAATCATCTTGCGGCTTGACACCGCACTCAGTGACGACGTGGGTCGTGCTTGAGTGGTTGGTGGGGTGGTTCTACCCCCGTGAGCCCCGGCAGACCCTGTCGGGGTGCCTTGGTTGCCAGCTCCTGGAGGTGGCCTCGCCCCTTGCCGGGCTCGCCTGCCCGGCAAGCGGGGCACTTCTCTTGCCGATATCTTGCTCTTCTAGCTTGATCTTGGTCTCTCTGGATTGCATGTTGGTTCTTCAAATCTCTTGGTCCTTCAATCTTTGACTTGGGTTGGTGCTTCAATCTTGTACCCGTGCCTGTGCATAGTCTGGGCAACAGACCAAGGGTTTGTTGCACCAACAAATGTAAGCGACACCTTCAACATCAAAGACTTGGTCAAGTAGCATGGTGATGAAGAGCACGATCCGTAGACGAATCTCTCCCAAAGGGGGAGATGATGCAGAGCATCTCGAGTCGATCCACATGGACATTCCATCACCACCACAAGCACGAGTGGACCAATGACAAGAGCACGTGCACGCGCCATCGAGAATCTTTCTTCTTCGACTCTCGCTCGGATTCGCGTGAGAATTGGATTCTAGCTCAAATGGAGACATTGTTCATTCTTAGGTACATAGAAGAAACCCAGTAAGAAGTTGCGAGGGTGACTCAAGCATGCGCGGAGAAGAAGAGTGAAGAAGGACGCGGGAAGGCAAAAACCCCTGGGCACCACGGGTGCTCGGCCTCTCCAACTCCGGGTGCCCGGCCACCACCACCTGGGCGGTGCCCCTGTATGCCCTGGGTGCTCGGCCCCTTGGCTCCTGGGTACCCAGGCCCCTGCCTAGCCGCCAGCCGCCTCCCGGGTGCCCGGCCCCTCCCAACCGGCCGCCTGGTACCACCCCGTGTGCCCGGGCTTGGGACCCCGAGGTGCCCAGCCACCCTCCAGCCGGCCCCCTGTATAGGCCGGGTACCCGACCCCTTTGCCCCGGGTGCCTGGTCTCACCTAGTCGCCCGCCTCCGCATGGTCTGGGTGCCCAGGCCCGTTTGCCCCGGGTGCCCGGACCCTTCCGAATGTGCCTGTGTGCGAAGTGGGGTTTTGACCCTTGTATCCCCCTCTCCCTTCTATTTCGTCTTTAGCCTATATAAACTCCTCCCCTAGCTCATTAGAGGGACTAGACGTCAAACCGAATGCACGGGCTAGCATATTTATTGTGGTGGATAAAACCATCACAATAAATAGCATCTATTTAGTTCATTTGTTAAAGTATCTGGATCTATAAATGATCATATGTAAAAGTATCTCGGTCTGATTAGATGAACGGTTGAATATAAAGAGCGCTAAATTTATTCTTTTGACAAACAAAAATCTTTTTATATATTTAATTTCTTTTATTAAAATTAGCATTTGTTTTGGATATTCAACAATTAGATTTCGCTATGATTTGTAGTTACTTTTCTAGGAGGCCATTACATGTGTATTATTTAGGTTGGTATTTTTTGGTAGTATTTTCTGTTAAAACCGTCTTGTATTTTATCACTGTACAGAGCTAGTAGTTTATTTGAAGGGAATTGGGATGTTCATTTGGATTAAATTGTAAGCAAGATAAATAATTATCCCCATTTTCTTTGCTCATATTTGGTACGGAGTTAATTTAAATTGGTCTCATATAATTTTATTACACAATTTTTTAGTATATGAAACCTAATTTAATTTGCTACCGCATTTAAATTGGTACTTTCTCTCTATAGAAATATAAAGGCGTTTAGATCACTATGTAAACGCTGTAAACTTCGCTCAAAAAAAATTCTAAACGCTCTGAACACTCTTATAGAGGGAGTAACATATTACTCCTCTTTACCCTACTGTGCGCATGTTTATCAGTGATGGATTTTTTGCTTGGGTCGTCGGCGTGTTCGCCGGCCGCGGTCGGCGCTGGCGTCCTGTCTAGTTTGCTCGCCTGATCGGCCCCATGAGAGTGGCTGCGCCAGTGGCTCTCGTTGACAACATACATCAGTAACTGTGAGGATCAAATTGTCCAGCGAAACCCGATCATCACGAATTATTGAATATCACAAAAAATTGTAGCAATTCAGGGATACAATTTAGAGGAATATGTGCGAGATCAGAGACCCCGACTTGGTTCGCTAGCTAGGGTTCTAACCACTACAACTTATGCTAAGATTCTTCTTGCTCCTTCCCTCCCCCTCGCGTGCCTTTTAAGCCACAGGACAGCTCACATCTAACGCGATAACAGCTAACAGCTACTGTTACAATTCCTGACAGTGTCGACAAAAGTAACAGTAACGGCCAGTGACGGCGAAGATGGAATCTGAGCCGTTGATCTCTTCTGGAGTTCATCTGGACCGTCTTCTCTCTGAACTTCATGTAGCTGCATCGCCTCGTCAGTACACTCTTCGCTTGGGTCCTGACAATGCCGCCGCCATGACAATTGCCTTGTCCTCGAGGTGAAAAAGCTTGTGCCCTAGAAAAGTCTTGTTTGAGAAATGCTGCATCCTCCCAGGTTGCATCATCTGGAGCCAAACTTTCCCACTGTACCAAGCATTGACCCACTGGTGTCTTGTTCCTTTGTATGACGCGACGATCTAACACTGCAACTAGTATGGTTTTGACGTATCCTTCTGGGGTCACCAGTGGCACGTGAGGAAGAGGTACCGCTTTCTGTCCTATATGTTTCTTCAGTTGGCTAATGTGGAACACGGGGTGGATGTTAGTACCCTCTGGCAGATCCAGATTGTAAGATACTTCTCCAATTCTTTCCAGTATCTTGTATGGACCATAGAACTTCGACCATAGTTTGAGTGAGCCCCTTAGACCGAATGCATTCTGTCTGTATGGTTGAATTTTAGGGAACACTTTGTCTCCCACTTCTAATTTCCTCTCTGTCCTTTTCCTGTATGCAAAGTATTTGATCCTGTTTTGGGCATGCTCCAAATTTGCTTTCAGACATTGCATCATGTGTTCTCTTTCAGAAATTGTCAGTGTTGCTTCAGGCGACAGTAACTGGTCAGAAGCATACTCCCCAGTCTGAGGAGGTTTGTATCCATATAATGCCTGAAAGGGAGTACATTTCAGGGATGAATGGTAGCTAGTGTTGTACCATAGTTCTGCCAAGGGTAGCCACTGTAGCCATTTCTTTGGTTCCTGAAAAACCATGCCCCTGAGATACGCTTCCAAACACTGATTTACTCTCTCGGTTTGGCCATCCGTTTGAGGGTGTGATGTAGTACTGAATCTGATTTGTACTCCAAAAGCATTGACGAGTTCTTGGTATAGTGCACTAGTGAAAATGGCATCCCTATCAGACACTATGCACGCTGGTAATCCATGCAGTTTAATGACATTATCCATTAATGCCTGAAACACTGTTTGGACTGTGAAAGGATGTGCTAAAGGAATGAAGTGAGAGTACTTGGTTAACCTGTCCACAACCACCAGAATAACTTCCTTGCCTTGAGAGTTAGGCAGTGCAGTAATGAAATCCATGGTGATGTGTGACCAAGCCATATCAGGCACTGGCAATGGCCGCAACAGTCCAGGAGGATAGATGTGTTCTACTTTGTTTAACTGACACACAGGGAACTGACTGACAAATTCCTCAATGTCTTTCCTCATGTTGGGATAGTAAAACACCTTTTTGATCCTGTAGTAGGTTGCTTTCATGCCAGAGTGTCCCCCTAAAGCAAAGGAATGAAATGTCTATAACAATTGCTTCCTGAAATTAGTGCTGGCCCCTACATAAATCATGTTGTTATACTTCAATAACCCATTGTGTGTGGAGAACTTTGGAGTGGGATCAATGTCCGTAGCCACTTTGTTCAAGATTTTGTCAGTGTCTGCATCTCCCTGATAGCTTTTCATCACATCTTCAGTCCATGCTGGAATTACTGTAGTCACACTGTGGCAGTGTATTTGAAATGTGCTATCCCTTCTGGATAAGGCATCTGCTACTCTATTTTCTTTCCCTTTTTTGTATTCAATGGAGTAATCATACTCCAAGAGTTTAAGAAGTAACTTGTGTTGCACTCCTTTAGTGAGCCTCTGAGTGGTCATACACTTTAAGGACTGTTGGTCTGTCTTAATGATCAGCTTGTTTCCCCACACATAATGCCTCCACTTTTTAAGAGCTGCCAAAATTGCCATTGCCTCTTTTTCATAAATAGATTGAGCTGCAGACTTGGGTCCCAAACTTTTGCTGAGATATGCAATAGGTCTTCCTTTTTGCATTAGAACTGCCCCTATTCCTTTCGCACATGCATCGGCATCTATTGTGAAAGGCAGGGAGAAATCTGGCATAGCAAGCACAGGACAAGAGGTCATGGAATCTTTTAGAGTTTGGAAAGCCTTGCTTTGTTCAGGTCCCCACTGGAAAGCATCTTTCTTTAACATATCATGGAGAGGCCTGCAAATGTGGCCATAATCTTTCACAAACCTCCTGTAATATCTAGTCAAACCAAGAAAACCTCTTAGTTTAGTGACATTTTTAGGTTCTGGCCAGTCCTGCACTGACTTTATCTTGTCTGGATCTGTAGAGACTCCCTTGTCAGATATTATGTGTCCCAGATATGCAACTTGGTCTGTTGCAAAGGTGCATTTGGCTTGTTTCACATAAAGCTCATGTTTCCTTAAGACAGTGAAAGTGCTCTCTAGATGCTTGTAATGTTTCTCCATGGACTTACTAAAAACTAGCATGTCATCAAAGAAAACCAGAATGCACTTCTCTCCTTCAGATCCATTTATTTCCTCACATACATTGTTCATTAAACCTTGGAAAGTACCTGGTCCACAAGCCAGTCCAAAAGGCACCATAGTGTATTCATAATGTCCCATGTGAGTTCTGAAAGTAGTTTTTGGAATATCTTCTACTGCCATTCTGATTTGGTGGTATCCAGACCTCAGGTCTAATTTGAAAAACACTTTTACCCCATGTAATTCATCTAGTAGATCCTCAATAATGGGCATTGGAAACTTGTTTTTCACAGTGAGAGCATTTAACTCCCTATAGTCCACACATAATCTCCATCCACCATCTTTTTTCCTTACCATAATTGCAGGAGATGAAAAGGGGCAGAGACTTTCTTGAATTTCTCCCTTTTTTATTAATTGTTTTATGATTTATTCCATACCTGCTTTTTGATAATGTGGGACTCTATAGGGCCTTAAGATGGGGGGTTTTGCTCCTTCTTGCAGTATAATGTTGTGATCACAAGATCTTTTTGGAGGTAGTGAAGTAGATTCTGCAAATATGTCTGCATAAGCTTTCAGCAGAGGTTGGAGAGCCACTCGAGGAGGTGCAGGACTTTTGTTGTTCTCAGTTTGTATCTCATTGATTTGGAGAATATATCCCATGACACCTTTTTGTAGTAACTTTTCCATTCTAGCTGCTGACAGCACACATTGTTTTTCTGGTATTGAATGGTCATATAAGGTTACTGGTTGTCCTTGTTTAGTAACCAACAACAGTCTTTCAACTAAATCCAGACAAATAGGGTTGTATTGGTAAATCCAGTCTGCTCCTAATATGATGTCATAATATTGTAACTCCAGTACTTTAAAACTACTACAGAAAGTGTGCCCTTGAATTTTAAAATCCCTTGTTGGCACTTTGGACAGTGACATGAGTTTCCCTCCACTAGCAATGGTTACTTTTCCTGGCTGGATTGGTTGTTGATAGCAGTTGCTCTTTACTACAAAATCTTTGCTGATAAATGTGTCTGAAGATCCACTGTCAAACAAAGCTATAGCTTTCTTCCCTGCAATCTCTACAATCAAAGAGAATGTGGTCCAGGAGTGCCTTCTGCAGCATGTACAGAAATATGCATGGCCTGTGCTGGTTTCTCTACAGTGTTGCTGCTCTTTTCCTTATCAAGAGTATTAGGAGCAGTGTGGTAAGTCAGATCTGCACCTACTCCTTCTTCTGCATTATCACTATCCTCATCTTCATCCATTTCCTGCAAAATGTGCAGTGTTTTTCCTATTTTACACTTGTGCTGTCTTGTCCATGGTTCCCTGCAGTACCAGCAAGCTCTGGCCTCTTTAGGAAAAGGAGCAGTAGACTTTTCTGGGGATGGAACTTGTACTTGTAAAGATGCTGACCGATTTCTGTAGGAAGGAGAATAATTCCTAGGTTTGTAAGTGGGAACACCCTGAACCTTCCTAGTAGCTGCAGCCTTTTCATATACTTTTGCATACCAATAAGCTTCTATAATCCCAGTAGGTTTTTGTCCACAGACTTCATGCTTTATGTCACTCCTTAAACCTCCAATGAAACAGCTCAAAAGAAAATTTTCTTGGAGACAGGGATGATCCCTTTTTACCAGTGCAACACATTGTTCAAAGTTGTCTATGTACTGAGTGACAGTGTTTGTTTGCTGAATATTCTTCAATAGTTCGACTGCTTCATGAACACTTGCCTCTGAGAATCTGTCAGCAATCATCTGGCAGAACTGATGCCAAGTAACCATCTGCCATGGCACACAAATGTTTTTCAACCAGTTAGAGGCTCTACCTTGTAAGTGTCCAGTAGCCAAATTCACCCACTGCTCATATGGAGTGCCAGACATTTCAAAGAATTTTTCATAGGCTATAAGCCATCAAATGGGATCTTATCCATTAAAGAGGGGAATTTCCAACCTTGGCCCTTTTAGAACTTCTTCTGCAAAGTATGATGGACCTCCTAGTTGCGTGGAATGTTGATTTCTCTGCATATCATAGAGATTTCCCACTGCCTGGTATACATGAGAGACCCCTTGAGCTGTGGTTGAAGTATTGATGTATTGGCCTGTGATGGGGTTATATGTGTGTGGTGGGGAAAACAGAGGAGCACTAACAGGGGAAAAATACCCACTGTTTCCTGAGAAACCCAGTGTATGAGGCTGTATAGTTGCACTAACACCTGCAAGAACACTTCTGAATTGTCCTATAACTGGAATTTCTTGTTGTGAGACAGCACTAACTCTGGTGCTTTCGGTTACTAACTGTGATACTGGTAATCCAATAGATGGACCGGCTGCTTTTGTAACTGGAGCTTGCTCTTGGCCTCTGAACTCTTGTTCTAAATTTCTGCTCACTGTATCTGTGTCTTTCTGCCCCTTGTTCTGCATTGGTCCTAGTATGTGACCACTAGCAGCTGTCTGGTTTTCCTTTGCTTTCAGCTCTGAACAAACGGGCTCTGTTTTCTGTGTTGAGATGCTCATCTTCTGCAAAATCAACTGCAATATTTGTTGAATTCCCTCGTTCATTTCCGACAGTTTGGCCTCTACCTTTGGCATAGTAACCATCTCAGACCGGAGTTTTGACACCTCCTGTTTCAGCTCTTGTAAACCTTCCACCTCTGCTCTCAGATCGGCCACCTCTTTCTCCACTCGATCCACCGTGATCTGGACCTTGGCTCTTGTATCTGCCATCTGCGACTGAGGACTGATCCGCTAGGCTCGCTTCACAAAATTCCTCTTGACGCACGGATTCCGTCAGATCCCAGAATTTCACTACAGAGAGGAGATCTCTCAGCAACTGGATCGGACTCGGAGATTTGTGCTCGAACTTCACCGCCGCCATGTCGCCGCCACCTGACGCCACCGCCGACGCAAACTGGGAGGGATGGGAGGGATTTTATGAGAGAACCCAACCTCCTTCTTTCCACAGCCTGATTCGCCTCCGTTGATTCACCGCCGAGGATTCAACCTGGCGCTCTGATACCTTTGTGAGGATCAAATTGTCCAGCGGAACCCAATCATCACGAATTCTTGAATATCATAGAAAATTGTAGCAATTCAGGGATACAATTTAGAGGAATATGTGCGAGATCAGAGACCCCGACTTGGTTCGCTAGCTAGGGTTCTAACCACTACAGCTTATGATAAGATTCTTCTTGCTCCTTCCCTCCCCCTCGCATGCCTTTTAAGCCACAGGACATCTCACACCTAACGCGCTAACAGCTAACAGCTACTGTTACAATTCCTGATGGTGTCAACAAAAGTAACAGTAACGGCTAGTGACGGCGAAGATTGAATCTAAGCCATCGATCTCTTCTGGAGTTCATCTGGACCGTCTTTTCTCTGAACTTCATGTAGCTGCAACGCCTCGTCAGTACACTCTTGGCTTGGGTCCTGACAGTAACCTCAGAAAGTCATTCCACGCGAACCACATCGCAACACCGGCTGTAGTGGCAGCCATCCGGCAGTTCCCCTTTGTCGTGTGGTAGGTCGTCCCCACTGAATCTGCAATCTCCCCCGATGCCCGCGTTATTGAGCGGAGTTTCCGCATCCAGCAACAGCGGCAGCGAATCTTATCCATCCCCATTTTCCCTTGACTCTATGTTTGTACGAACAGGTGCATATCTTTCCTTTGCCTTACCATGTCCTCTCTCTATGAAATAAATTTTAGGCATGCATAGCATTACTATCAAATTACTGTTTCTAATATTTTATCTAGCTATTAGACTCTTGGAATTTTCTATTTTTTGTTAAATCAGATCTAAATTGCTAGGGAAGAAAGAAATGTTATAGTAGTTGATAAAAGCACATACGTGATGCATACATAACTGATATTGATTTTTGTTAAATCAGTTGTTAGCTCTCCATCAGGTATCTGTATGAATACATTGTCTTATGAATGTATTTCCACTATTTTGAAAATAAAGTATAGTGGCCGTCTTCTACCAGTCAGAGAGAGCTTAAATATAGTTCAATCTTCAGAGGAACACAATAAAAAAAGTGAAGGGCGCAAGCTCACAAATACTATATTTGGGTTTGTTAAATGGATGCATCAAAACATTGAGTTTGCTAGAAATTCTAAAATCAGACTAAATTAAATAATAACTATAGACAATATACGAATATAATAATATACCCAAAAGTAAATAAATTTTGCTCTGATAAAATATTTCAGATATATCAATTTGAAACCAAATAAGGCTCCTATGTTTGCATCACATTATATTTAGTCATATCAGAATGCTTGTAACAATATCTGTAATATATCCTTGTAAACAATGTTTTCTGCAACCTTGTCGGATGGACGCTCTTCATCTGATATGAGTATCTTCAATCCATTTCTGCTGGTCACCCTTGAAATTGCAACATAGAGTTGTCCATGTGTGAACACTTGCCTTTCTAAGTAGAGTCCAACTTTTTTGAGAGATTGCCCCAGGCTTTTGTTTATAGTCATAGAAAAGCACACTAATATTGCGTACTGTCTCCTTTTCAGAATGAAAGTCCATTTTGAATCACTTGGTGACATGATAATTTGTGGGGATGTAAACCTTGTCACCAACATTAGGACCTGTTATGACCTGGCCTTCAATGAAATGCTTTCCTAGCTGTGTTATTGTTAGTCTTGTCCATTGCAAAGTCCTGCACTTTGATTGATGTTCCTCATAAGCATTATTGGTAATCCTACTTTCAGCCTCAGTTCATGGTCTGGTATTCCAGAAAATGTACTATTCAGAAACTCAGTTGGGTACAACATATCTTCATCTTCCACCGTAGACATTGCCTTGCATGTTGTATCTGAACTGAAATAGGTTACCTCTTCTCCACGGATTTGACTCATGATGTAGGCAGTAATCTGGTCAGCAGTCTCGTTTCTTGGGCACAAGATCGCTCTTTCCTCTAGGTATGTTCTATCAGTGTATTTTCTGTGTAAGTCAGGATAGGTGGTGTTAACAATAGATGCTTCCGGGTCATCCCCTTTATGTAAAATAAGGTCCTCTAGGATGCTAACCCAATCCACTTCATCTATTGTTGACGTTGTGCCATCGCCTATGTTTAGTTTCCAGTTTGCGAATTCAGCTGTTTTTGCTTTCTCTTCTGGACTACCTTCGGATGAATTCAGACGCATATTTTCTTTGAGTCGATACTCCTCAAAGTTCTTCCATAGGTAGGAACTCTTTATTGATGCAGAAATGATATGTTCTATTTTCCCCTTCGGTATAACTGGTAGGATTTGCCTGAAGTCACCTCCCAATACTACTGTCATTCCTCCAAATGGTCTATGCTCTGCGTCCTCATATGTGAATCGAAGTATGTCTCCCAAACTCTTATCTAGTGCCTCAAAACAGTGCTTGTGTGTCATAGGTGGTTCATCCCATATTATTAGTGACGTTTTCTTTATTAGCTCCGCAAGAAATGTTCCTTGCTTGATGTTGCATGTGGACTCGTTAGTGATCTTGAGCGGAATGTGAAATCTTGAATGAGCTGGTCTTCCACCCTGTAAAAGAAGTGCTGCTATATCACTTGAAGCAACTGCTATAACTATTTTTCCTTCAGATCTTAATTTTGTCGTGATTGCTTTCCACAGAAATGTCTTTCCAGTTCCACCATATCTGTCAACAAAAATCAATTTTCCAAGACTGTCATTGACTGATTCTATTATAACTTCAAAAGCCATCCTCTGATCCTGATTTAGCTTATGCAGTAACTTCATGTGCTCTATTCTTAAAGAATCTTTATCGTAGTTTAGTTCCTCATTTACTAATCTATAATACCTGTTTTTCAGATTCATATGTAATTTCAGTTATTTCTTTTAGGTTTCTTCTCTTATACAACATCTGTTCTTGAATTGTGCCTTGCAAGTGGGCTTCCGGCTCTAATTTTTCTACCATATCATCTTGCAAGCAATACCTGTTTTGCATGAGATAAGTATCCATGTATGTAGTAGAACATGTTTTTCATATTACTGCAGAAAATCTGTTTCACCTCGTTTGAAGCTCATTTGTTTCAGGGATATCCAAATCGATATAAACTCTGGTCGCACCTGTAGATGACAGCGAGTACTCTGCATGCACTTGATATATTAGATTATGTATATAAAAAAGACACGCCTAGAAATACTTGCCCATTGTTAATACGAATACAAACCTTTCAGTTTTCTAACAGTAGTTGATGTTACTATGACCACACGCCCCAAAGAATCTTCATCAATTTGACCAACCTTATTACCCCATAGTCTAATACTAATTTTTTGATCCCTGTATATTCCAAGAGAAATACCTATTAGCACCCATGATAATTGTACTTGTCTAATGGTTTTTAGTGTACTCACTCAATCTGAAGCACAATATCTCGAATCTTTGAAATCCCATGGGTTGTCTGTGTTTCTTCAATATGTCCTATGTAACTTGCTATGCTAATGACATCTGCTAATAAAGTGGTATTAATATGCATAATACATGGAAGTTAATAATTGAAACAAATTTAATCATACCAGATAAGTAAATATTTTGGCTCTTTTGTGGAAAGAACTTTAACAGTATAAAACATGAAGCTTTGTTCTGCTATTTTGATATTTTTTTGACCTTTTATCTCTTGAATTTTTGTCGTGTGCAAGAAATTTAGAACCTTTTCACTTTCAACTGGACGGAAATTCATTGCAGACATAACCTTAAAATTTGCTATCATGCAGACTAAACCTTCTTGGATCAATGGTCTGAACTTGTTAACCATATGCTTCATTACCTTGCCATGTATCATAGTACCCTGGAACATTACAGTGCAACAAGAAGATGCATCAATATTATAGTAAGTACTACAGCTCACAATAGTGTATTTATGTTGGCAATTCATAAAATTTCATCATTAAGCTAACCTCTTCATCAAGTAGTATCATGTCAAGGCTAATAAGTTCATTGTTGTTGAGATTAATGGCATCCCAATAGCCTAATTATTCTGACCTTACTTTCCAGGAATCCTTCTGATTGCTAATCTCATGGAGCATGTCGTATGCCATTGGTTTGAAGGTAAACAAAAGAAGTTGACCTATAAAAACACAATTTCCAGAAGATTATATATTGGTGGCCATGCAATTTGCATGCAGTATGAAATCCAGAGCCTAACAATTTGATTGAACCAATGAAACAAATAATCTGTCTCAGAACTGGGCCAGAAAGCAACAACAAGTAATTTGAATTGTAAGCAAGCATAATTTTGTTGCTTACTAATTTCTTAGTCTCTGGCAAATCCAAGGCTTCACTTGCGAAGAAAGATTTTCTCTTACCCATCATGAAGTTCATATAAGAAATATGATGTAAATAGCCTAAAATTTTGAATTAACCAACGAAACAAACAATATCTGAAAAACAGGTCAACGATGAAGCTTACGTACCAAACAGGAGAAGGTACACGAGCGACGATGTTTACGACTGACAGGAGCCTCCTTGATGTGTAGATTGTTTGTGTTAGGCTGCAGTTAATTTATAAGATGGCGGCATGGGCTTGGTTCTGCCCCATCGCGATCTCCATGAAGTGCCCAAAGAGCGTACGTCAGCAAACCTAGGATTGAATCCTAGGACTGTCAAAGGACGCAGTAGAAAACATGAAACCTAATGCAATTGAAAAGGTAAGGTCGATTCAAATGTTAAATTAGGAAAAAAAATAAAAAATAATAAGTGACGAACCTGATCTATTCCCCAACTTGGTTGCTCCAATTTGAGAGAGATTTGTTTGTTTTTTCCATGGGAGGAGGATGAGAGATTCCATGGCGTGAGCGCACCAGATCAATTTTCTAATTTCCTTGCTCCAATTTGAGAGATATGATTGATTTCCTTTCTCTAGGGAGGAGGAAACCATATGGAGGGGACAGTGGGGAGTAGGAGACCATGGGGAGGAGAGAACGTGAGGAGGAGACCATGGGGAGGAGGAGAGACTATGGTGCACAATTGTTTTTTTACAGGGAGAGTAAGAGACGTGGAGAAGATAGACTTTCTTGAGGGATTTTGAGGGCATTTTTTTACACAATTTTGAGCGCTATATACGGAGTAGATATATCGTGCAATCATGATAGCATGCGGTTGGGATTTGTAATTGATTTACCACTCAAAAAAATGGTTGATCTATATCTCAAAAAAAATTACAGTTGATCTGCACCGTAATAACATGGTCCCACTAGATTAACGATTCCTAATTACTGATTAACATGGTAATTTCTTGGGATTCGCTAATTAGTATAGGTATAGATAGATAGATAGATAGATAGATAGATAGATAGATAGATATCAAAGTATTTGATAGACACTAGAGAGCTTTGCTCCTTGTATCCCCTCCTCTTGGAGATCAAGCCCCCACCTTGGGAAGAATCCTTTGGATTGTTAAGGCCTCCTCTTGGAGAAGATCAACATCAAGACCTCATCTCCTAAGAGTGGGAAGAACTTTACCCTAGTGCTACTTTACTTGAATTGTGCTTGTATACTTGTGGATTTCATGTTTGCTACTCCAGTGGATGTGTTATTTGGGTTTGTTTGAGTGATTTATTCTTTGTTTTCTTGAGTGTTCTTCCTATTTCCCCCTCCAAGTGTGAAAATAACCCCTCTAGGGTTGCACCCTACAACATACTTGATCCCTCTGGCTGGGCACACTTTCCTAGGTCATGTCCGGCCTCGGAAGATCAACACGTCACAACCCTACCTAGGCCCAACAGAGAGGTTAGCACGCCGGTCTAAACCCTAAGCGCACAGGGGTCTTGGGCTCATCTCCCGTTGCACTCCTGCACGTTGCGTACGCGGCCGGTGAGCAGACCTAGCAACCTCCATTACAAGGGCAGGTGCTTTACACGATCCAACCCGGCGCGCGGCGCTCAGTCGCTGACGTCTGGAAAGCTTTACGACCCCTGTTGCCCATATCTTGTCCCATGTAGCGGTTAGTGCATATAAGGCCAACTACCCAACTCAGATCAAATATCCAAACTCGTTAGGCGTGTTAGTTTGAAGTAACTGTAGACGCCGACCAGGAACCAGGCCCACCTCTCTCCTGGGTGATCTCAACCTGTCCTATAGCTTTGCCACAAGGTATCACTCAGGGGGGCGTCTGGAACCCAGGTCCACCACTACCTAGATGGAACCACTTTTCCCTTCAACCCCCACATTCGTGAATCACTCGCGGGTACTCTACGAGCTGACCCAACTTTAGTCACAACATGTATCAAGTATAATATGTATGTATGTATATACCCGTTATCAACACCCGATGTGATCACGGCCTGATAGTATAGCATGGCAGATGGACAATAATGTAGGGCCTCTGATAGAATACTAGCATCCTATACTAAGCATTTTTAGGATTGCAGGTAAAGGGGAAAACAGTACTAACAAGGATAGGCTATGCAGAAGAATAGGATCAACCGAAAGCAGTAACAGCTACACTACTCTAATGCAAGCATTAGAGAGAAGGAGTAGGCGATATCGGCATGATCAAGGGGGTTTTGCTTGCCTGGAAGCTCTATCGAGAAGGAGGGATCATCAGGAGCGTAGCCAACGTCTGGAGCAGTGGCGTCGGACTCAAAATCTTCCGGAGAGAAAAGGGGGGAGAAACAATGAATACAATGCAAACAGATGCATGATGATGCATGACATGACAAATAGCGGTGCTAGGTGCGACCGAACGCAGTACTAGGAGATACCGGCGAAGGGGGGAAACATCCGGGAATGGTTTCCCCAAGTTTGGTATTTTCAGACAGATGAAACAGGGGGAAGGTTCCATGTTTGGAGTGTTAGAGGCATGTTGCAGCTACATCGAGGGCACCAACAGATGTGTCTTGTTTTTCTGAATGTTTTTCATATATAATTTTTTTTCATCGGAGCTACGGTTGAACTTACATGAAGTTTTGAAGTTTAAACAATATTCTGAAAATTCCTGGATTCAAAATAATCCGAAAATTATATTAGATAGAAAAGGTTGGGTGCACTGGGTGCAGTGCACCCACAGGTGCACCAGTGGTTGACAGTGGGGCCAGTCAACTGCCCAGTCAGCAGCTGACTGGTCCACGGTTGACTAGTCAGCAGGTCCTGTGGGGCCTGCATGTTAGGGCCTCAACTTTTACTTTTTTATTTTCATTTCATTTTTTACAGAGAGGCGGCCCCCATTGGGTTGTGGCACACAGACCAGCCCCTGGTTTTGCATGCACGCACCCAGTGGGGGGCGTCCATGGGGGGCATAGCGCAGCAGGAGCCACGAGGGCAACAACGGGCGGAGCCTGCTGCAGCTGCCGCCGGTGGTGGGCGGCGGAGCACCACGACAGGGCTACGGTGGCTACAGTGGGGGCATCAGGCGCGGCATGGGACGACGACAGCAGCGAAAACCACGCGAGGGCCAGAGGCGAGCACATGCATGTGGGCGCGGGGCGCTGTCGGTGAGGGTGGCTTCCAGCGGGGGGAGGAGGGCTAGCGGCGGGAGCGCACGTGGGAGCGGCCAAGAGCAGCCTGGGCGCCAGGCGTGCGGCTAGGGGCGACCAGGGCACTAGTCAGGGGAGCCCGGGGCACAGGTTTGCTGCCGTGAGCGCGAGCACCATTGGCGTCGAGCGCAGCAGTGCTGGTGCCTAGTGGAAGCTAAATGGAGCATGAGACAGGGGGGCGAAGGGAGCTCACTAGGGGGCGCAGACAAGGTCGGGGAGGTGCAAGGGCAGCCAGAGGTGACCAAAACTGGCAATGGTGCGCAGCGGCCGAAGCGGAGGGAGATGATGAGGGCGACGGTGTAGCGGCATCCTCGCCCAAACTGATGGAGGGGGAGAACGAGATAGACCGCGGCGGCCCTCCTAGAGATGTCAAGGTGGTGCGAGGTAGCCGGTCGACGCGGCAGCGATTGTTGCACGGCGACGTTGAGCTCTGGGGCATGAGCTCCAGATCGGGAAATAAGTGGGAGAGAGGGGCGGGTTGGATGTGCTAGTGTTCTAGAGGATGGCGGGGTGGCCTTATCCACAGGGGGGTTGCGGGATGGCCGACACGCAACTCCCACGGCGACCATGGTGGCTGGATGTGTGCCACGACCATTCCCCCCTGTATACTATAGGTGAGGAAGAAGCAGACAAGAGGTAGACTGGGTTTCCTAATGGGCTTAAGTGCACAGGAGATTTTCTCCTTTTTCTTTTATATTTAACATCTGACTCATTTTTTGCATTCATTTGAAATAGCAAAAAAAATGTTTGAGTTGAAACTTGGCACATAAATCTAACACAATAACTTGGGATAACACAAAAAGTTTGAGGGTCTAAATGAATTCATTTAAGTTACGTTTACATTTAAATGGGGCTAAAATGGTGTTGTTTGGTCTTGTTTTGATATTTTAAGGAAATTTAAATATTTCAAAAGATGTTGGTTTCTATATGATAAATACTTAGTGAATTTTTGTAACTCATCGAACATTTTTGTCTTACTGTTCGAAGAAATAATATTTTAACTTGCAACTTAATTTCAATTTTGACTTTGATTTTTCTTAAGTGGAAAATTTGCATAGTAATCATGATGACATTGCCACCATTAGGGGGAGATTACTATAGCACTATTCTCGGGGTGTTACAAATCTCCTCCACTACAAGAAATTTCGTCCCGAGATTTTAAGAGGTGGAGTAAGTTGATGTCTTCATTTCTCTGCTTCAGGTCATCATGATGAATTGCATCCTTTCTTTAGGATCTCCATCGTACTTACGGAAAAGATAAGGGGGAAGACTTGGGAAGGACGGAGCTCAACACATGCTAGGTACCTAGGGGCTATCTCAGTGAATGAGATGTAGAGGCATCTCTCGAGTTTAACTTCAAGAAAGTCGTCGAGAGCAAGGCAAGAAGGTGCAAGAAGAAATTTCAAGCAGATAGGCAATCGTTCGTTGCCTGAAACAGAGTATGAAAGGGGTTCAGAGCAATGGGAATAAGTATTGTGTCTGATACCAGAACTGATGATCTCTTGGAAGGTGGCTCGTGAATTACATACGAGGCCACGCACGAGGAATAACATTGGTAACAGGGGGAGTACAGGAGAGTCAGGTTTCGATCCTGTGCAACTGTGGGTTATGGGCCCACTATGTGGGTAATAGGTAGAAAGGGCGCTGACAGCTTGCATGGTCATGATAGCAAGGCACGTCAGAGGATAGCCCATTAGTTATGTTGGCAACACGTTGGTACCAAGGGCGTGGGACAAAGAGAACCATTTTCCTACTCATGGAAAGGAGGCGGACCAATAGGCAAGGTTCTCGTCCACCGGCGGTTACCAGAATGTTATCAACAAGGGTCTTACTGACAGTGTCATACACTAAGGTGTTTACATAAGCAGGAGAATATTGCTGCTTAGATCATATAGACCACATGAAAGGTTAAAGAAAACAATGGAAAGCAAAATGTGATTATCAGATTAAATAGAACAATGGAAAGGAAAATGTGTTTAAAGACATATTTTAGGGGTATATCCTTCCAAAGGACAAGCAGAGCATGATATCCATGACAGGATATAAAGTAGAAAACCCTTTAGATAAGGGGAGAGAAATTTCATGACATTATCCTTACAATGGTGTTTGGATAATTGATAAGGAAAATTTAGTATTGTGCTTCCAATGTTCTTATTGAAAATCGAAGTACCATAGACATGCTTCGAGATAGCATTGGCACGATCTTCAAGCAAAGGTCAGACTTTGGATACACAAAGGATCCATGAGGAACAACTCATAGAATGAGTCTTACAATTTCCTCATGGAAGAATGGTTAACCTTGCTAAAAAGGAAACTATAACAATAGGTCCTCCGGCCAGGTGTGCTAGGCATGGCATCACCTTACCGGGTCATATATAGACCACTGTTATCACTCTTGGAAATATGTCCCAACCATCATATCTCACCGAGATTCAGATCTGATTGGTGTCAGGATACCTCAGACTGAGGATGTCGGAGAAGAAAAGGTGCAACACAAATTGACGAGAAGACATGGTAAGATTCTCGGGAGATGAACTATGGACGCGAGTTCCAAAACAATAGTTCATCATTAAACCAAGGATAGGATGAGGAGGTGGCTAATGGACTCAGCGACCATTCATCGAGGTTTCCAAAAAGATGGATTTCCACAATTATGTGAACAAGGAAATAACATTTGTCCGATCAAATGATATAATGTTGTATGCTCGAGGAAAACATACACAATTAAACATCGGTTGAAAGGTGCACCCAAAATATGGGCTTAGGTAGCATGATTAATGTTAGAATTGTGATTCAATAACCAATAGTCTAAGAATAAACTATCGATGATTAACTTCAAAGCAATAGGGTTGCATAAAAGTACAGAATCCAAGCATCACCACTCACTTGTTGGTATCCCTGTTAGAATCAACACGGGGACCAAGAAATAATGGTGATGGTAAGAAGTATCAGTATACCAAGAATTCTTAAGAGGTGGAGCAATCCTCACAACATCCTTGACATAAAAAATAGTAATAATTCAAGGTGGAACATAATACAAGGTGGATAGCAAGTTGCATCCATAACAGGAACAAGTTTGTGATCGAAGGAAGGTCAGGATGCTATCAATGGTAACTCAAATTACCAAGGGTCGAGGATGGCACTTCTCATCATGAATTCGATTTATATCCTAGAAGGAGTCAAACCTGGATGATGGTCATGACAAATTTTGTCGAGTGGCTACATGAAGTAGCAAACGAATAGCGACTGCATCAAGCAAAAGGAATGGTGAAGCGGAAGGTTATCGGAACCACAGATAAGATTGTAAGCTCAGAATTCAGAGTTGCCTTTCAAGACAAGAAATATGATGTTGAAAGCTCGACATGAGCTTAGTGCACTATCGAAATTACGTTCAGGGGATGAAGGACTAGGTAGCAAGGTCAAGTTTTAGCATGATGATGATGATGTAGCCAATCGGCTAGGAATGAAGTGATTGAGTGCAAACTCGCAAGCAACAAAAGTTATTAAGAGTTATGGAATGGAAGTACAGAATCGATTCACTATTCAGTGTTCTCGGTTGGCGATAACCCAGAACCTGTGGAGTGACTATGACAGGGAATGTATTACTCCAACACAAATTCATAGGATATAGTGCAATGGCATGATATCCTCGAGATACCAGGAGGGTAATACTCAAAGGCATGTCAAATTAAAGGTTGAAGTGGGGTGTATTGATCTATAGAAGGCAAGCACTTTAACTTGTGTGTGAAATGGAATCAAAGCAAGACAATATGGTTGGAACCACAATTATAAATGATCAAACCACATATACAAGATGAACTTATAACAAGGGGGTAATTATTTTTACGAGCAGCTTCCATGATAAGTTCTACATTGGGTCCACGGGCATGAACACAAAGGTTCAAGGTCGACTCCCACTTCTTCAATGCCTAAACTTTCATTCACTTCCCGTCTTTGAAGAAGTTGTAGACTTGAAAAAATATCCGACAAAACATCAGTGGATATAACCCGCATAAACTTAGGGTTCACACAGATTAGTGAAGACATAGGTTCAACCTATAGGGGCATCTTAGGAACATATACCACGAACTTCAGGCATAAATAACACAAGCTCAAAAGCAGGGAATGGTTGAAAAAAGAGAGGATACAATTTACCAAAGGCATTATGTATCAGGGAAAGAACTCACAAGAATTTTGGATGTGAAGGACATTGTCGGATAATAAACCGGCAATGGGTCTAGCGGTCCACAACAGGGCTGATGTGAGTATCGGTACTCAATCAAATGAAGAAGGAATTGAAAGGCATCAGATTATAGAAACATTTGACTAATTTGATGCTTAATACAAGGAATTATGATTTCCAAGATGGGGGATCAGAAGCAAATGCTCTGATCAAATATGAGTAAGTTGAATAGACTTAAGGGTACAACTGATGGCAATTTGTTTGGTTGAGATCCAGCTCATGTTTAAAATGACGTTTGAACCGGAAGGATGAATTCTAGGATCTGATTAGGGATTGCGAGCATTCGCAACATATTGAATCAAGGGACTTGAAATGATTTGTGACATAGGATGTCAACGGAGATTAATAGCAATATGAAATTAATCATAATGCAGGAAGGCAAGGAATTCAGGAGCAATAGGCTGCTGAGGATTTTCAGAAAATTGAATAGTACTTCGAAGAATTTTCTGAAAACACATGAACAACTAGGAATGAACAATCCTTGATAAGTGTGAGGAATTATTCGTAGGGGTATTCATGCAGCAAAGATCTCTAAGGCAATGGCTCAAGGTATTCTTAAAAAGTCAGAGAATAATTTGATGTATCTTGTAATAGCAAGAGCAGCTGGGAATAAAACTAAGAACGACGGGTGTATGTATTTATCTATAGGGGTATATCAGTGGTAGGGAATTGCAAAGGCGACAGGCACAAAGCCTTGAGAGAATATCTTAAAGTACATTCGGAATCTTGTGGTGAAGCAGGCGATCATCTAGAATGAAGGGCTCTCCGGGAGAAGGTAGTTACGAGAACCTAAAGTCAGAGTTAGTAAAATCATTTAACCCGATTCGAAGAGAGGTCAGAGTCCCGAAGTATAGGCCGAGGAATAAAAGATCCTAATACCACACAATTGTGACGTGGGCCCGTAAGCCACACAGCCATGTTAGTAAAAGTTTTGGAATGACTAGACTCAACTTCAGCCAAGGAGTTGGAAGGGAGTTCCTATAGGCAGTTGACTCTGATACCAACTTGTGACGCCCCTAATTCAATCCCACACTAATCATCCACGCAGACGTGTACGACCAAGATCAGGGACTCATGGGACGATATCACAACACAAGTCTAGACATAAATTAAAGTCATACACGCTTCATATTACAAGCTAGGGGCCTCGAGGGCTCGAATACATAAGCTCGATCATAAACGAGTCCGTGAAAGAAAAAAATATCTGAGTACTGACATAAGTTAAACAAGTTGCCATAAGATGGCTAGCGTAAACAGGGATACAGATCGAAGAGGCGCAAGCCTCCTGCCTGGGATCCTCCTAAACTACTCCTGGTCGTCGGCGGCCTACTCGTAGTACTAAGCACCCTCAGAGTAGTGGTAGTCATCGTTGGTGGCATCTGGCTCCTGGGATCCACCATCTGGTTGCGGCATCCAGAAGAATGGATAAGGGGGGAAAGCGGGAGCAAAGCAACCGTGAGTACTCATCCAAAGTACTCGCAAGCAAGGATCTACACGACATATGCATTAGTATCAATGAAATGGGTAGTATCTGTGGATTGAACTGCAGAATGCCAGAATAAGAGGGGGAGAAGCTAGTCCTAGCGAAGACTATGCTTCTGTCAGCCACCATCTTGCAACAGTAGAAGAGAGTAGCTAGCATAGTAACAAGTATCATCACATAGCATAATCTTACCCGACGATCCTCTCCTGTCACCCTATGAGAGAGCGATCACGGGGTTGTATGTGGCACTTATCTGGGTGTGTTTTATTAAGTAACCGGTTTTCATTGTAAGAGGTTGGAATACAACTCCTAGTCGTCTTATTACCGGGGACACGACTATTCAAATAGATCAGCCTTCCTTGCATGGGTGCACCACATTTCCCGACACGCTCGATCCCTCTGGCCTCGGAAGATCAACACGTTGCAGCCTTACCTAGGCCCAACAGAGAGGTCAGCACATCGATCTAAATCCTAAGCGCGCAGGGGTCTTGGGCCCATCGCCCGTTGCACTCCTGCATGTTGCGTACATGGCCGATGAGCAGACTTAGCAACCTCCATTACAAAGGTAGCTGATTCACATGGTCTAACCTGGCGCGCGCCGCTTTGTCACTGACGTGTGGAAATATTCGGTTGATACTACGACGCTGGCTGCCCATATCTTGTCAACGTGGCAGCTAGTGCGTGTAAGGCCAACGACCCAACTCAAATCAAATATCCAAACTGGTTAGGCGTGTTATTTTGAAGTAACCGCGGATGCCGACCAGGGACCAGGCCCACCTCAATCCTGGGTGGTCTCAATCTGCCCTGTCGCTCCGCCACAAGGTACCACTCGGGCATGAGGAACCCAGATCCACCACTACCTAGATTGGACAACCTGTCCCTTCAGCCCCCACATTCGTGAATCACTCGCGGGTACTCTACGAGTCGACCCGACTTTAGTAACAACATGTATCAAGTATAATTGTATGTATGTATGTTTGTATGTATATACCCGTGATCAACACCTGACGTGATCATGGTCCGATAGTATAGTACGGTAGACGGACAACAATGTAGGGCCACTAATGGAATACTAGCATCCTATACTAAGAATTTTTAGGATTGCAGGTAAAGGGAAAACAGTAGTAACAAGGACATGCTATGCAGCAGAATAGGATCAACTAAAAGCAGTAATCGGTACACTACTCTGATGCAAGCATTAGAGAGAAGGAGTAGGCGATATCGTGATGATCAAGGGTGTTTTACTTGCCTGGAAGCTTTGTCGAGAAGGAGGGTCTTCAGGAGCGTAGTCAACGTCTGGAGCAGTGTGTCGGTCTCGAAGTCTACAAGAGAGAAGATGGGGAAGAAACAACGAATACAATGCAAACAGATGCATGATGATGCATGAGATGGCAAAGAGCGGTGCTAGGTCCGACCTAACACAGTACTAGGAGAGACCGGCGAAGGGGGAAACATCCGGGAATGTTTTCCTCGAGTTTGGCATTTTAGGACCGATGAAACAGGGAGGGGGTGGGCGGTTCCATGTTTGGAGTGTTAAGAGGCATGTGACAGCTACTCCCTCCGTTCCAAAATAGATGACTCAACATTCTACTAACTTTAGTACAAAGTTGGGTCATCTATTTTGGGACGAAGGGAGTACATGGAGGGCAATTCGTCTCATTTTCCTGAATGTTTTTCGTATATGAAACATTTTCATCGGAGCTACGGTTGAACGTAGATGAATTTTTGAAGTTTGAACAATATTCTGGAAATTCCTGGATTTAAAGTAATCCAAAATTTTATATTAGACAGAAAAGGATGGGTGCACCCACAGGTGCACTAGGGGCTGACAGTGGGGCCAGTCAACTGCAATTGAGTGGTCCACGGTTCACTACTCAGCGGGTCCTGCGGGGCCTCGCGTTAGTGCCTCAACTTCTACTTTTATTTTCATTTTTATTTTATTTTTTATAGAGAGGCAGGCCCCACTGGGCAGTGGCACACAGACCAGCCCATGGCTGTGCACGCATGCACCTAGCGGGGGTCGGCCATGGGAGGGACAGCGCAGCAGGGGGCGCAAGGGCAACAGCGGGCGGAGCCGGCTGCAGCTGCCACCGGCAGTGGGCGGTGGAACATCACGATAGGGCTGCGGCGGCTGCGGGGGGCATCAGGCGCAGCGTCGGACGGCGATAGCAGCGGCAATCACGCGAGGGGCAGAGGCGGGCACACCCGTGTGGGTGCGGGGCGTGGCCGGCGAGGGTGGCTACGAGCACGGGGCGGGGGGGGGCTAGTGAAGGGAGCCTGCGTGGGCGCGGCCAAGGCGGACTGGGCGCAAGGCGTGCTGCTAGGGGCGGCGAGGGCTCGAGTCAGGGGAGGCCATGGCACGGAGCAGGAGACGAGGGGGCAAAGGTGTTAGAGATATATTTGGGCTACATGTGTTTGCTAGTCTAGGATTTGAAATTCGTCTCCTACTTTATCTCCAGGAGAGGCTTCTTGCCCTCCAAGTCTTGTACTCAATATATACTTGCCCTCGAGGCTCAATAATATATCCATCATATTCCGCAACAATCCCTCTCTATCCCTTCTAACATGGTATCAACCTAATCCATCCAACCCTAGCCCACCGCCCCCGGCCAGTTGGAGAGAAAGAGGCCGTCTTCCCCCACTCCGGCCAGTCTAGCCACCGCCACATCCCGGCTCTGTTCGGCGCAACCAGGGCCTTCCCCTCTCCACTCTCTCCACCAGGAACCTCCTCGCCCTCTCGTGAGTCCGTCCCCCTACTCAATCTTGATCGGTACTCGCCGCGGGCGAAATCTCACTTTTTCCGACGACCACCATCCGCCGCGGAGCTCGCCGCCGGCAGCACTGTCCACCCCAGAGAACAAAGCAACCACTGGAGTGACCGCCTCGACCCCCTGAGCCCGTGGATGACCTCTGTTTATCGAGCAGTGCCGCCGTTCGCTGGCGAGCATCGCCGGAGTTCCGCTCCTCCCTCTCGGGCGGAGGAAGAGGAGGGAAGTGGACTAGTCAAACCTGACAAATGGGCCAGGCGGGCCCACTGTCAGTGACTCAGGCGCAGTCCACGCTGGATAAGTGGAAGCGTATTTCCAGAATATGCTTTCGACGTGTACGTATTTATTCGAAACGTTTTTCTTTTCTGTTTTATTTTAAATAACAGATTTTGACCAAACTTTGACCAGTTGTAACTTTTAAAATATAACTCCAAATGAATTGATTCTTTTTCCTACCTCTCTCAAATATTGTCTAGTTTATTTTAAAATTTATTTAAAAAAATGTCAAAACAACTTTTTGTGCTGTTTTGATTTTGTGTGTTAATTCAAACATATATTTTAAATAGGATTTTTGAAGAGAGGAGATAGTTTTCAAGAATTTTGGGAATGCACCCTGCCACCCCATAACTTGAGGCAAGCATTCTGAACCCTGGTGTAATTTGTGTGTGTGTTGTTTGACTCGGTGACAACACCACTCCGACACGAGCATACGTCATTTTATGTGAGGAGGTGTTCCTTCTCATGTGTGCATGTTAATGATTTTCATGCTAATGGAGTTGATATGGTTGTGAATGGAAATCACCGTCATATGCCTTTCATGCATACCGGAAGGAAAGCCGGGAAGGCCTCTGTCTTGGGTAGACACGGTCTTGTTCCTAGTCCTCTGTCGAGACGGTCGTGTCCGGTATTGCATAAGGGGGTATGTCGTGGGGTGTTTCTATCTGTTTGTTATACTGATCATACAGAAAAATATTTGAACCTCCTGAGTCGACCGCAGATCGAGTCTTGTTCCGGTAAGCCCATACTTGTTTTGTGCTGCCACTTGTCCCTGCCTTAGGTAGGGTACGGTTCAGTAAGTTGTCAACCCCTTTCCTAGCACACACCGTACAGAGAGGCCATGGTGGAAGATACTGGAGGCATCCGGTAGACATGCCACCTGGTCCGGGAGCATGGGTGTTTCGGTTGTAGCCGAAGGTGGTAGCTCCCCAGTTTGCGCGCGGTATAAATTTTGGTGATCCCATGTTACGTCGAGGTTGTAGCCTCCCCACTTAGAGTTTTACTTGAAAGGTGTCGTGGGTGATTCCAGACACATGTGAGTTAAGCTGGTGTGTGCAAGTTAGGTGTGTTTCCAACTAAAAGACCGTGGACGGAATTAGTCTTGATGGACTAAAGGAATCCGTTACTCGTGGGTAAAGAGTACACCCTCTACAGAGATTAAATCTATTCGAATAGCCGTGTCCATGGTCAAGGATTACAGTCTGGGATGGGTCAAGTGTCGGTTTTAGTGTCGGTCTTTGGAGGATAAACTGTTAAACCAGAACCGAAAACACGATTTGAGATTTTTGATGTTTATGATCATTATTTCTGTTGTGGACTAATCCGTTAAATTATTGGCTCTATCGAATATCCCTGGGATGGTTCTACCTCCTGGATATTCACTGTGGCATTTCTTTATAAGCCCTTTTTGTGGTGTCGCTGAGACGCCCGACTGTGGCATTTCTTTTATAAGCCCTTTATGTGGTGTCGCTGAGACGCCCGACTGTGGCATTTCTTTTATAAGCCCTTTATGTGGTGTCACTGAGACGCCCGACTGTGACATTTCTTTTATAAGCCCTTTATGTGGTGTTGCTAAGACGCATGACTGTGGTATTTATTTTAAAGCCCTTTTTGTGGTGTCGCTATGACGCCCGATTGTGGCATGCTTGTTATTTATTTTCATAATTTTAATACTACTATGTTATTTCATATTCATAAATGACATGCTTGCATGCATAAGAGTTTTTATTATATTTTGTGACTGACGTCATGAGCATAAAAATATTATTTTCAGCACATCATTGTCATATTATACCTGTGTTCATAATGTTTGTGAGTACATTCAAAGTACTCACTGGCTTGTCCCTGGCTATTGTCTTGGCCAGATTTTCTTGCGCGGAGAGGAGCGACTGTGCCGACAGTCCCGGAACCTAAGGAACGGTGATAGCAGCCTCGCGAAGATAGGAGTTAACCTAGTCAGCGGTTCCTGTGGGAAATGGAGTTCCATAGACACTGATGATCCACAAACCGCTTCTGTCATCAACCACTAGAACCATGTTGTTGTACTCACAGGCCAGAATGGTCTTGTACTACATATTTTGTGTTTTGCTTGGAATTTCTGTATCAAGTTGGTGCCTCTTCAGCTAACAGTAATCCTGGGGCTGGTGAGCACAAAGGCCACTTTCTAGGAACTTAACACCTGGAAAAATCGGTCGCCACAAACTTGGTATCAGAGCCAGGCTGACCATTGGCTAATTCTATCTAGGCAGTTCGAAAGACTTCAGTAAACCAACCCATCAGACCTTAACCAAAAACCCAGCCAAGCTTCTCGTGCAAGATAGCCATACAGTGACCCCGACACTATTTGGCAGTCGGTGCCCAACCTATCATATTAGCCTGTCAATCACACGCCAGTGACCGATGGCTAAAATGTCTTGTTCGCAAGCGTGCGGAGGAAGACTCCACTCCCTTTTCTATAAAAAGGGCACGCTAGCCTCAACCCAGCACAGCACAGCCTCTTCCCCCAACCAAGCCACAATGCCTGGTCCCATAGTGCACAATGAGACCACAGCAACCAGCCTTGGAGGTTTTGTGACCATACTCGCAAACCTCACCCGTCGTGGTTATGCGTTAGAGGAACCCCCAGAATATGTTGTGTACCAAGGACCCATGAGCGGTGAGGACCGCCAATTCTGGGCCATTGTGCATATCTACAGTAGGGGTCTGTCGCCAGAACGCCCCTACAGGTTCACCGGAAGAACAACTTCCTTCGATCCACAAGCCATCCAACTAGCTGCTCGAGAGGCTATAGTTCAACTCCGGCAGTTGTCGCCCAGAGTTAACTGTCGCTCGTTCTATTACTACCCCAAGCGTGAAGGGTATGGTAGACCACCCCAAGTTGCCAACGGAGATCACGACACGGATCCTGCATTATTGCACCTACTGCGCTATGTAAGTGCACTAGAGGCACTGTTCGACCAGATCACCATTGATCTGATCGCAGCTCTAGGAGAGCTGGTTCGCCGATCCCTGGCAAGCAGGGAACCCGAGCCCGACGCCGACAACCCAGTCGTGCTGTTCGGACACCCGATCAAGACCCTGAGGTCAGCCCCAGCTATCAACCCAGGTGCTTTGATGACCCCAGAAGTGCTTCTTCGCCTTTTGGGAGCGCAATCCAACAGGATTGTGGCCAACAATCCCCGCGATGGTCATCATCGCCACCCCGACCCTGCAGTCCCTCCACCATCTCCGACTAATCCCGACAGTGAGACACGTGGAGAAACCTCGACATCCACCAGGCACGCCCGTTTGGACATAAACGAGGTAGACTAAGCCGTAAGAGTAGTACCAAGTCTCAATGTATCCTCGTTATGTAATCGAGTGACCTTGTAAGTGAGCGCAGTCTGTTGTTGTGCCTCTGTTTTAATATTAGCCCTTGCATGATTGTGTCAACCTGCCGTTGCATTTTTTTATTTCAGGCACAACTACCAAAACCGACTCTGACGACACCCACAGTAACACGTCTCTTTATGAGATATGTGTATCTCTTACACTGACCCCGACCCTTGGAGCTGATCTGACAGATTTATTACTTTTCACTGCAGTAATAAACCAGCCCAGATGCTATATAAGAAGGCCACCTTGTGACCTTACCCAGCACCCCTCACCTCGTGCACCTCTCTCACAACCATTTCTTGCCATACCGAGCCCTAGTATTTATCTGAGAACCCCAGATGCGACCCCGGGTAGCTTTGTCAAAATATTGTGGGACTTTACCTGCAGTACCATGGGTTCTACCCAGCCACCCCAATACGAGCTGTTCAAATCGAGAATCACCCTTACCACCTCGGAATATTGGGCAGTAGTACACATTCCTCCCGTAGACTCCAACCAAGATCCAACGGAGGTCTCCTTCCTGGGGATATCCATGCCAACCCCACGCTTGGCCATAGAAGCTGTTGCGAAAGAAGCGATTGCTCGTCTTCGATCCGCAGTACCCTACGCCCGTGAACGAGGATACTATTACTTTCCTAGCCGTGCAGCACCCGGAGGAGTTTTATCTTTTCCCGGTGGACGGATTGAGAGAGACCCAGTACTGGCCAACCTTATCCAGTACATCATCGCTCAAGAGCATTTGAACCAACGAGTAATGGATTATCTCCAGAGTCTCGCTGATTTGAATCCTCAGATTGCCATCGACAGACCACTGAGGCCCGGCCCGAAGAGACACATACATCGTCTGGTCAATCCACTTCCTCCAATTGAAAAGGAATGTATCCCTTTACCAGAGACATTTTCTCGGGACCCCGTCCAGTTACCATTTTCTTTTTAGACTGCGGTGTTTGTTATTGCAACGTTTATTATTGCGTTATAACTTATGCATGGTACCTTGAATTTGTGCGACGAGTCGAGTATTTAGTTCCTACTAATATGAGTTGTTTTCATTGTGATAAACCATTGTAATCGCGAAAAATCCTAGAGGGAGATTTCTTTTCCCTGAGTTGCTGCATCATTTATCCTCTCACTACATGGAGTATCACGCAGCACCACGGCAACAGCCCACAACCACTCGGACTCCTACACTGCTTGCAAAGATGCGTAACCATGTTGCATCCCACCGACCACCTCCCTAAATGCACCACAACCTCCAAAGGAGAGATTAGTGGAAAATCATCCGTATACTAGTCACCTCCGACACACCGACAACAATTTACACCCGGCATTACGCCTAGTCTTCGTGACCACCGCCACCGTGGACAGCCAGCACCCGAGGGGCAGCATCATGACGATCATCAAGGATCATCGCGCATAGGAGCATAGAGAGCCCCAGCACTGCCGCCAGCCCTCCACACACCAGGATCACGTACCAGTCCGGCACCACCTCCGCCATTGGAGCCTCGTCTTGAGCTCCGGTAAGCAGAAATGGAGGAGAAGGAAGAGGAAAAACGAGGCCAGGTGCGAAGAAGAAGAAGGAGCACCGCAGTCGTTTTATAGCTCGAGATCGGTGTACGGTGGGCAAAGTCCACCAGCGCCGCTCGTCGCCCGATCGTCGGTGTTCGGGGCGAATCCGCAAACAGTGCCGACAGCACACTGGCCCGCGAGATGAGTGCACACTGCACCGGCAGCAAGCACGCCACGCACTACCGCAGTATGGCCTAGATGCCCTACGCGCTAGACGTCACCGGTGGAGAAAACCGGGAAAGCGCGCGGGTGAGAGGAGGAAGAGAGAGCCAGAGGAAGAAGGAGAGACTGACAATGGGCCCTGGGTCCACCTGTCAACCAGAGGGAGCACTATGCTCTCAGGTACGACCAGCGTATTTTAGAATTTAGAATTTATTCTAAATTCACTGCGTCCAACATGGAAATCGCTCGTTTTACCTAAACATGGATTTCTCCACACAACGACAGTATCCCCACACTGTAGTTATTCACAGCTTATTGCCCTCTCATTGTAGACGCATTTTACCGCTTAGGTTAAGTGATCTTTTGACCTGGTAAAAGTAATTTTTTTTCAAAAGCAACCCTTAGCCAATCTCGAGGACGAGATTTTTCTTAAGGGGGGTAGTAATTGTAACACCCAAAAATTTAACCAAGTTTTAAATATTAAAATTTTACCAGGAGTTTTAAAATTTTGCCTTCTAGATATTTCTGTTGATTTCAGAGCTTTTCTTTTTAATAGTGGGGAGTTTCAACCCAAGTGGATCTTTCCAAAATGTTTTGGACTTCTATGCTCTCTCATTAAAACATTTCTTATTCAGTAGATTTTTTTGTTTAATTATTTCACCCTGAGCTTTATTCATTAAAATGACTTGTTTTAAGTTTTGGAGCTCTTTTTGAACTGCAACCATTTGATAACTTTAACTAATATTTCAACCAAAATTTGGAGATGTCATGTGATGTTCCTAAACCACTTTTGTGCAATGATATATTTCATTCATTGCATATTTTGGGTTCCACACCTGTTTTTCAAATGTGGTCCAGTGGGTATTTTTGCACTATAGCCTAATTAAATATTTCCTTAGAGCCTCCACCAAAATTATGGGATGTCAGTGGTAGCATGCCATCCAACTTTATGCAAAAACCTAGTGGTGTTCTTTGGAAAAATTGAGTGTTTCAACCTCTTTTTCTTTCTGGTCCAGCCTTGTGTTTTCTACTGCAACACTATTCATTCATGCACTAGTGACCTTGTGCTTTCACCTGCTTGTAGTCAACCCTACAAAACCCCTAAGTCCAGGAGCATGCACTCTTTGGAACATTTTTAGTTCATGTAATAATGACATTTACTCCCTGTCCAGAATTGAAGTTCTGCAAAACTTGCACTAGCAAGTTTCTTCTTTTGACAAACTAACCTCACCACCCTCTCTTTCATCTAAAGAGACCCCACTCTGGGAGATTTGGCCACTCCAAGAACTGCCTAGGTGCCTTTGGCATTTTGTCAAACACCTTGAGAGCATGGACAGATCTGGCATGAGTTTTTGTTTGCATTATGAACTTGATCCCCTAACCAGACCAGCATGTCCCATGGATTTGCCCTAGCCTATAACACCACCCTGCTGACCCTCTTGTGGTTTAGAGCCCCCTATCATGCCTTCGCATATCGTCGAGCACGTTCCGTGCGTGCACTGGGCACGCCCAGAGCGCAGGCGGAGCATGCGTTTTGCACGTGTCGCGCCCGAACCACCGCGCCCCGCCCCGCACTCACTCCGGTCCGTGACCGACCGCAGCCAGCAAGCCGTGTCCCCTTCTGCACCCCACGAGCCCCGCAGCTCTCGCCACGTCTCCGGCAGGCCAGCAGCTAACCGCCACTGCCGCCCGACAGCTCCTGCGCTGGCCAGCGCAGCCCAAGCCACCCCCGCTCGCCAGCTCGCCCTTGGAGCAGTAGCCGCTCGTCCGCTAGCTCCTGCCGCCATCCCTAGCCTCGCCACGATGCCCTGCAGCTACAGAACGTCGACCGCCGACGAGCTCATCCATTTCCGCCGTGAACCAACGTGGAAGAGCTATAAAAGGAAGCCCCTCGAGCCCTCCGAGCACACAAACAGCCTCACACCGTACTCCAGCTGCCCCCGTTGCCGTCAATTGGAGAGAAAGAGGCCGTCTTCCCCCACTCCGGCCAGTCTAGCCACCGCCACCTCCCGGCTCCGTTCGGCGCAACCAAGGCCTCCCCCTCTCCACTCTCTCCACCAGGAACCCCCTCGCCCTCTCGTGAGTCCGCCCCCGTACTCAATCTTGATCGGGACTCGCCGCGGGCGAAATCTCACTTTTTCCGACAACCACCGTCCGCCGCGGAGCTCGCCGCCGGCAGCTCCGTCCATCCCAGAGAACAAAACAACCACCGGAGTGACCGCCTCGACCCCCTAAACCCGTGGATGACCTCTGTTTATCGAGCGGTGCCGCCGTTCGCCGGTGAGCGTCGCCGGAGTCCCGCCCCTCCCTACCTCTCTCAAATATTGTCTAGTTTATTTTTCCTACCTCTCTCAAATATTGTCTAGTTTATTTTAAGATTTATTTAAAAAAATTCAAAACAACTTTTTTTGCTGTTTTGATTTTGTGTGTTACTTCAAACATATATTTTAAATAGGATTTTAAGAGAGGAGATAGTTTTCAAGAATTTTGGGAATGCACCCTGCCTCCCCATGACTTGAAGTCAAGCATTCTGAACCCTGGTGTAATTTTTGTGTGTGTTGTTTGACTCGGTGACAACACCACCCCGACACGAGCATACGTCATTTTATGTGAGGATGTGTTCCTTCTCATGTGTGCATGTTAATGATTTTCATGCTAATGGAGTTGATATGGTTGTGAATGGAAATCACCGTCATATGCCTTTCATGCATACCGGAAGGAAAGCCGGGAAGGCCTCTGTCTTGGGTAGACACGGTCTTGTTCCTAGTCCTCTGTCGAGACGGTCGTGTCCGATATTGCATGAGGGAGGTATGTCGCGGGGTGTTTCTATCTGTTGGTTGAAGTATTTTTTTTGTTATAGTGATCATATAGAAAAATATTTGAACCTCCTGAGTCGACCGCAGATCGAGTCTTGTTCCGGTAACCCCATACTTGTTTCGTGCTGCCACTTGTCCCTGCCTTAGGTAGGGTACGGTTCAGTAAGTTGTCAACCCCTTTCCTAGCACACACCGTACAGAGAGGCCATGGTGGAAGATACTGGAGGCATCCGGTAGACATGCCACCTGGTCTGGGAGCATGGGTGTTTCGGTTGTAGCCGAAGGGGGTAGCTCCCCAGTTTGCGCACGGTATAAATTTTGGTGATCCCATGTTACGTCGAGGTTGTAGACTCCCCACTTAGAGTTTTACTTGACAGGTGTCGTGGGTGATTCCAGACACTTGTGAGTTAAGCTGGTGTGTGCAAGTTAGGTGTGTTTCCAACTAAAATACCGTGGACGGAATTAGTCTTGATGGACTAAAGGAATCCGTTACTCGTGGGTAAAGAGTACACCCTCTGTAGAGATTAAATCTATTCGAATTGCCGTGTCCATGGTCAAGGATTACAGTCTGGGATGGGTCAAGTGTCGGTCTTAGTGTCGGTCTTCGGAGGATAAACTGTTAAACCAGAACCGAAAACACGATTTGAGATTTCTGATGTTTATGATCATTATTTCTGTTGTGGACTAATCCGTTACATTATTGGCTATATCGAATATCCCTGGGATGGTTCTACCTCCTGGATATTCACTATGTCATTTCTTTATAAGCCCTTTATGTGGTGTCGCTGAGACGCCCGACTGTGGCATTTCTTTTATATGCCCTTCATGTGGTGTCGCTGAGACGCCCGACTGTGGCATTCCTTCTTTTAAGCCCTTTATGTGGTGTCGCTGAGACGCCCGACTGTGGCACTTCTTTTATAAGCCCTTTATGTGGTGTTGCTGAGACGCCCGACTGTGGCATTTCTTTTATAAGCCCTTTATGTGGTGTTGCTAAGACGACCGACTGTGGCATTTCTTTTATAAGCCCTTTATGTGGTGTTGCTAAGACGCCCTACTGTGGTATTTATTTTAAAGCCCTTTTTGTGGTGTCGCTATGACGCCCGATTGTGGCATGCTTGTTATTTATTTTCATAATTTTAATACTACTATGTTATTGCATATTCATAAATGACATGCTTGCATGCATAAGAGTTTTTATTATCTTTTATGACTGACGTCATGAGCATAAAAATATTATTTTCAGCACATCATTGTCATATTATACCTGTGTTCATAATGTTTGCGAGTACATTCAAAGTATTCACTGGCTTATCCCTGGCTATTGTCTTGGCCAGATTTTCTTGCGCGGAGAGGAGCGACCGTGCCGACAGTCCCGAAACCTAAGCAACGGTGATAGAAGCCTCGCGAAGATAGGAGTTAACCTGGTCAGCGGTTCCTGTGGGAAATGGAGTTCCATAGACACTGATGATCCACAAACCGCTTCCGCCATCAACCACTAGAACCATGTTGTTGTACTCACAGGCCAGAATGGTCTTGCACTACATATTTTGTGTTTTGCTTGGAATTTTTGTATCAAGTTGGTGCCTCTTTAGCTAACAGTAATCCTGGGGCTGGTGAGCACAAAGGCCATTTTCTGGGAACTTAATACCCAGAAAAATCGGTCGCCACAATATCAGCCATGGCCATTCCCTTGTCTACTGTAGGTAAGGAAGAAGCAGACAAGAGGTGGGCTAGGTTTCCTAATGGGCTTAAGTTCATAGGAGATTTTCTCCTTTTTCTTTTATGTTTAACATCTGACTCAGTTTTGCATTCATTTGAAATAGCAAATGATTTTTTTTAGTTGAAATTTGGCACATAAATCTAACACAATAACTTGGGATAACACAAAAGGTTTGAGGGCCTAATGAATTCATTTAAATTACGTTTACATTTAAATGGGGCTAAAATGGTGTTGTTTGGTATTTTTTTAATATTTTTATTTGTGATAAATACATAGTGAACTTTTGCAACTCATCGAACATTTTTATTTTACAGTTCAAAGAAATAATAATTTAACTTGCAACTTATTAAGTGGAAAATTTGTATAGTAATCATGATGACATGGCCACCATTAGGGGGAGATTACCGTAGCATGATTCTTGGGGTGATATAACGCGTAGTAGGGGCTCAACCATTTTCCGCGAGTTGCAAGTCCACTATTGATATATAATTAGGCCTGACCTTTTTTCTGCCCTAGTTGCAAGTCCACCATCGACATGCAATTGGGTTTGACCTTTTCTTGTCTTAGTTGCAAATACACCCTCCTCGAATCGCAACAAGGGCTTTTTTGTAGTTGTCCTAGTTGCAAGTCCACCACCGACTCGCAGCTGGGGGTGCTTTTTTTGTAGTTGTAATTTGCCCCAGTTATAAGTCAACCCTTGACTCATAACTGGTTTTTAGTTGTGTAGTTGCCCTACTTACATGTCCACCCCCGACTCAAAACTAGTTTTTTTGTAGTTATATTTTCCCTAATGCAAGTCCGCCCTTGACTCACAACTGGCGACTTTTTTATAGTTGTAGTTGTCCTGGTTGCAAGTTCACTACCAACTCGCAACTAGGGGCTTTTGTTGTAGTTTTAGTTTTTCCTAGTTGCAAGTCCACCCTCGACTAACAACTAGGGTTTCTAGTAGTGCAGTTGTCCCTGTTGCAAGTTCATACATTGACTCACAACTCGGTCTATTTGTAGTAATGTAGTTGCCTCTGTTGCAAGTGCATACATCGATACGAAATTGGGTCCTTTTTTGAAGTTGTAGCTTCCCCAGTTGCAACTCTAGCATCGACTCATAACCGAGGGCTTTTATATAGTTGTAGTTTGCCCCAGTTGCAAGTTCACCCTCGACTTGCAACTGGGGGCTTATAGTAGTGTAGTTTCCCCTATTGCATGTCCACACATCGACTCGCATCTATGGCTTTTTGGTAGTTGTAGGTGTCCGAGTTGCAATTCCACCATGGACTTGCAACTGGGGGCTTGTAGTAGTTGTAGTTGCGTAGTTGCCTCAATTGAAACTCAGCCATCGACTCGCGTTTGGGGCTTGTAGTAGTGTGGTTTCCCTAGTTGCAAGTCCACTATCAACTTGCAACTGGGAGGCTTGTAGTAGTTGTAGTTGCCCAGTTTAAAGTCTACCATCGACTCACAACTAGGGGCTTCTTTGTAGTTGTAGTTTGTCCATTTTGTAAGTCCACCCTCAACTCGTACTAGGGGATTGTAATAGTGCCATTTTGTTTTGTGAGTGTTAGTTTTTTTACGGAAGTGTCTGTGTCAGCCATATGTCCATCACCCAACACGATCGAATCAATTTTATCCTGACCCTTTTTTCTGCCTCGGTTGCAAGTCCACTCTTGACTCGCAACTATGCTCGAAGTTTTCTTTATCCTAGTTGCAAGTCAAGCCTTGACTCGCAAAATGCCCTAGATTTTTTTTCACACAGTTGCAATTGCATCATCGACTCACAACAGGGCACGACCTAGGTCCCGGTCCTTTTCTTGTCTTTAGTTGTAAGTCACCCTCAACTTGCAACTGGGCATGACCTTTTTGTCCCAATTGCAAGTCCGTCGTCGACTTGCAACTAAGCCCGGATCTTTTGTTGCCCTAGTTGCAAGCCCCTCATTGACTCACAACTGGGTTTGATATAGGGGCTGACCCTTTTTTTCCTTGTTGCAAAGTCACTCTCAACTTGCAACTGAGCCCGAGCATTTTTTACTAATTGCAAATCCATCCTCGACTACCAACGGAGCTTGAAGTTTTTTTGTCGCGGTTGCAAGTCCACCATGGACTGGCAACTCGGCTTGATCTATGCTTGGCCTTTTTTCTATATCAGTTGCTAGTCCACCCTCGATTTGCAACTGGTCTCATCCTTTTGACCTTAGTTGCAAATCCAGCTTTGACTTGCTATTGTGACCGATTTTTTTGTCCTAGTTGCAAGTCCATCAATGACTTGCAGCCGGGCTCGATCGTGCCTGACCCTTTTTTTGCCTTAGTTGCATGTCCAACCCCAACACACAACTTGCCCCGCCCCCTATCTAGTTGCATGACCAACCCCAACACGCAAACCCACCCAATCCAGTTGCTTGTCCAAACCAGACATGCCACTTATGCCCGACATAGTTGCATGTCCACTCCCGACATGCAACTCATTATCCAACACCGTACCCCTATCTTGTTGTATTTTTTTGCAAATACATGTCGAGTTTTGTAATACACATTGTATATTTATCTGTATACACGGGAAACATTTTATAAGACACGTTGAAGATTTATTTAAAATATATGGTGAATTTGTTTTCATATACTGGCCTGAGCATTTTTTAGAATACATGGTACACATTTTTAAAAATTCTTGTTGAGTAGTTTTTTTAAATGGTATGAATTTTTTTGAAAAAAAAATTGCATACAAATTTTCTTGAAAATGTTGTCATTTTTTTAAATTCTTGAAGCTTGTTTCAAAAAAGCTGTCATGAACATTTCTTTGAATGTTATGAAACTTTTTTTCATTGTATAATACGTTATTTTAAATATAACAACCATTCTTTTGAAATGCATGAATATTTTCAAATTTAAAAATTTTATAAATTTTACAAACAAGTACTTTTATTGATTAAAATAAAAATAAGCTAAATTTATTCGTGTTTTTCAAAAAATGTTCAAATTTTCCAAGTGTCCACGCTTTAAAAACTTTCGGGGATTTTTGAAAATTGTTCATGCTTTGAAAATTTGTTCGTGGCGAAATTGTTCGGAATACCTAAATTTGTTCTTATTTTTTTTAAAAAGACAGAATTCTAAAGTTTAATGACATTCTAAAAAGACTTCTAGAAATTTTAGAATTGTTTGTGCTTTCAAAATTGTTACAATTTGCGAAAAAGGATTCAAAAAATATAAAGAATGTCTTTTACTCTCGGTACTGTACTGTACTATGTTCTTATAAATGTTTCCTGTTTCATAAAAATTAACAACAGCTACTGCTTATAGTGGTAAGAGCCAGCGTTCTTTAGTATGTTGTTGTGAGTTCGTTCGCATCCAAAGGCCGTATGAATCTCTTTTGTTAACAGCCCAGAAAGGAAAACTATGCCTTGCACGTTTTTAGGAGATAATCAAGGCATGAGTAATTTAAAGAAAAGAAATACAGTTAGTTTCCTTTCTCTTTGTGCATGCATGTTGCACATGCAAAGGTCTAAGATTCTTTTTGTTAAGCCTTGCTTATGAGATAATCAAACCATGATTAATTTGAAGAAAAGAAATAAAGTTGTTTCCTATTAGGAGATATAATCAAATCGATTACTTCGAAGAAAGGAAATAAAGTGATTTCCTTTGCTGTTTGTGCATGCACGCTCGTGTGTATGCTTTGTAGCACTAGAGGGAAAATAGTTTGTCTCTCGCATGTTTTCTAATTGAAAAACATCAACATGAACTTGACACTCGATGAATAATCATCGACTGATGAAATGCAATCTAGTGTCAGGCTGTCATTCACACAGTGAGAATTGATGAAACTAATGCAACAAGAGAGAAGTTACCATCATCTGCCGACGCAGCTATTTAAGCCGGCCGGTGCACGCCTCGGACGGCGAGGTGATACTAAACACAACCTTTTACCATTTCGTTAAGTGGAAGAAATCGAGGGGTCATACCATTGCCAAGTTCTTTCTGGCAGGAAACTCGTCGAACATATGACCTGGATTTCGTATTTAAAAAAAGAAAAAGAGAAAATGTTTGTTGACTCCCAGTTAGGCGAAACTCGGTAAATAAAGACTGCCGTCACGGCTCCGTCGGCTATTCTATGGCTAGCCTCACAAGTCAGACTTTACCGAGTTGTTTCTGTCTGGAACTAGGTGAACTAAAGATTCTCCCCAGTTTATTTCGTTCGCCGAGTCGTTTTTTGTGGGAACTAGGCAAAGTCACAGCTATGTTGAGTTGCTTATCACTGCCGAGTCCAATTATAGATCAAACTCGGCAGACATAAATCAACCGAGTTCATGATAGAATGAACTTGGAGAAGTTCTAGAACTCGGGACAAAATCAGATTCTAGTAGTGGGCTATGAAGATTCAGACTGAATTTTTTTTATCCTGCAGTGTATTAACTTTTATAGATCATGCATAGTCCTCTTCATTAGGAAATAAACCAGAGATGAGAGGTAGTGTGTGCTTCTCTAACGTGTATGTCAATAGATCACATTTTCTATATGAATCCGTGTACCTATTTATGATACTGTTATATGATGCCCCATTTTTTCCCTGATATCGATGTGTTTTTGTTTAATATTAATTAACTATTTATTTATACTTTTTGAGGGATAAAACGGGAGATATTTCCGTTGTTGAAAATTGTTAAAGAGATACAAGATATAATTATTTACAAGTGGGCTCTTCTTGTCTACCATATTTTGCGCACCTTCTTAACATCTAATTTTCTTCTTAGTAGAGGTTCATTGTCCAATGGAAGGACTATTTGTAGCATCAACTTGAGTATCTTGTTTTAGTTGTTTGGCGTGATGCATTTTAAAGCAATTTTTACCTTCCCACTTATGCTGGGAGAAAGAAGATGTTGTTTCTTAAGAAGATATTGGTTATTAGATGGAACATTACTCACCGTATGTAGTTCTCGCACCAAGGTTTTTTTAGTACAACTAAGACAGATTTCCTACTCATTCGTTGAACAATCTTATTCCGCG
Organism: Triticum aestivum; assembly: GCF_018294505.1. NCBI lineage: Eukaryota > Viridiplantae > Streptophyta > Magnoliopsida > Poales > Poaceae > Triticum > Triticum aestivum. The sequence goes on along the minus strand of NC_057795.1, from coordinate 297,262,152 downwards.
CAATCGACATGAAACTCTTGTGCATGCCATTATTTTTTTTAGCTATGATGCTTACATGACTTTCTAACAAATCATGCATTTATACAGGTTTAATGGCCTTTGATGTCTGCTATTTGAATAACTTTGAGAGAAAACAAGCAATCTCTATAAAGTTATGAGTTGTTTTTATCTTCTTGATGATGAAGTTATGCAATGTTATATATACTAGGTATGTGTCCGTGCATTGACACGGGGGCTAAAATAGCTATGTGCCCGTGATTGATCTACTTTTTATTGGGTTACCAAAGATAATATATTACTTGTTATTTACTTGTTTATGGACTATGAATTAATTGCTATTTATTTGTTTACAAAATATGTATGACTGGTACCAGGTATTTACCATAAAAACAATTTGTTTATAATTTTGAATTTATTGCTATACCATAGATTTATCTAATTTATTTTGCGTTATCAAAGGTTGGTTTGATCAAAACTAGAAGTGATGGAAAACCGTAAAAAATTGGTGAACGATGGGAGGTTGGACGAAGGAGTGGGACAAACAAAAAGTGACATGATAGTGAACCTGTTTTTAAGTAGACATAGAGACTTCATGGAAGTGAAGCATCATAATGTTTCAGTTTTTCTCTTTTGGTAACTTGGCTTTTGCGGTGCTCGCTGGTTGGTGCCCATTTATATTTTGTTGCACGCAAGGCTATTGTAAAACTTCTAGTGAAAACAAAGCATTCTCATATCTAAGAAGTTTGAGTTGTATTTTCTCTCCTAAATGTTCATGTATTTTATTATGCCATTGGTGTTTAGAAGTCTTTGCTGATGAGAAGGTTATGCAATGATATGCATTTAAATTAAGTGAAGCTACCATTATAACACTTTAGGTTTTCTCTTTCAATAACTTATCTCAAGGTGCTCACTGCTTGGTGCCCATTCATGTTTTCTTTTTATGCACCAAAGCTCTCTCCTATATTATGAGCATCAATGCACTTGTACATAATAGCCTGGATACTGGTGACTCTATTTTCTTTAATATATATGTTATGCTTAAGGAAGTTCCCACTAGGTTTATTTTCTTGATGAATTGACTGTTCTATTTGCGAAAAGTAGGTGCAATTTTTGGGGTCACAATGTACCTTTAAAAATTAGTTACTTGCTTATACATATCATTAATCAAGTAAAATCAGAAAACATGGGTTTCTCATTTTCCCTGCCTAGTGTTATATAGTTATTCAGTACCTATTGTCCTCTATACCTATGCTTTTTGCCCCTTCGATGTCGGTGCCTAGACTATGATCTCTGCTTTTTGACGCTTTCTTCTTCTCTGCTATTAGGCAGTAATATTACCATCTACTGAAGTTTTGTGGGTGTGTGTTTTAGATTCAGTTGTAAGCTCAAGGGATAGAAGATAAAATTATTATTGTGCTGCACGCGAGTGGAACTTTTTGTTTTGTTGCCTTTGACTATTTTACATTTTCTTTGTATTATCCAGCTACAACTTTCATAACAAATTCATTTATGCCTCACCGAATACTACTTGGTTGTGTTTTCCTGACCATTGCTTCTTCCTGATTAGGCTCTTCCAAGAATGAATTGTTGTGACAGGCTAATAGCTCCCCCTTGCATCACTAAAAAGTCATTGCTTAGGTACACATGGCCAGGCACCTGTTATTAATGTACAATGGTGCTAGCCCGAGTTATAGTATCAAATTAATAGTTCTGCATGGAAAAAGCTTAGAGGTTGATTAGGGATTGTTTCTCTTTGTATTGATGTTCACAACATGACAACTTCGAGCTATTTATCTTATTTCTAGAGCTACAGATCCTCGGTCTAGCTGCTAAATTTTATGTAGATAACTTGTACCTCTCTTTTAGTTATTTGTACATTCTTTTATTTTGGTACCATCTTCGTAGTTCATTTTGTATCACTTTTTTCGAAAAGCGGGAATACCCACGGCCTCTGCATCTCTTGATGGACACAACCATATTATTAAAAATGGTCTAGGTTCAAAACAAGGTCTCAAAGGAAACCACGGGATCTCTTTTTCTTGCCACAACCATCGGAAATAGGGTAAGATGAATAGACACATATCCTATTGTTGGACCGCCATCCAAACCGTCTACAAGTATCCTGTGCGACCATCTCCCATCAGTTGCACTCAATATTCATAAGCTCCTTGTGGTCTATATGGCTGAGTAACGACCACATACAGATCCAAGCAGGTGCCCTAAAGAGAACCTGCAAATTTTTTGTGATTGTTTGTCTGTTAAAGGCAGCATCATTCTAACAATTCCATATGGACCAAAGTAATGCACACCCTCCAACTCAAATACATGTCGTAGTCTTAGGCTCTATCCTAGTTAACTAAGTCCCAAATAAATGCAAAACCGTGATGGGCAGAGCTGCGTTAAAGACATGTGAATGGTCCACCACAATGACTTAGCAAGTGGGCATTGGAGAAAATGATGTTGTATTGTTTCATCCTGATCACAAAAGCAACATTTATTACCGTACCAACTATGCTTTGCCAGGTTATCCTTTGCCGGAATTACTCCCTTATGCACAAACCACTTAAATACCTCGAGTTTTAGCAGCACCTTGATTTTCCAAATGTGAATCAACCTCAGGATAGGTCCGGTGTTTATCAAGTCTATATACATGGACTTAACCAAGAATACACGTAACGCGGACAACTTCTAGTGTAAGGTATCCGGTACATCAGAAAGGTTAAACTCCATTAACCTATGCACAAGATGCAACCATCGATCTACCGCATCGTTCTCCCACTAGTGTTCGCCTGAACTGGATGTTAAAAGGAACGTAACCTAACACTATACTAACAAAAACTCCTTCCCGCGTGAACACTGTACCACTGCACTGTTAAGTGGGGTCCAAGTGAACAAAGTCAGAGTGACTAAAGTGATGCTCAACCAAATCCTATGTCTTCGAGTGAAGACAATGAGTGCAAATCTTATCCACAGTCGGATAAGTCAGCTTTACTTGCAGCCCAAGTCAAGCTATCGCATGTGTTTGAAATCTGACCGTTGGAAGACGTGATAGTTCCTTAGTGATCCAGGGTCATTTCGGAAAAATAAGGACGGGTTGCCTAGTGGCTATAAATAGCCCACCCCCTACACCATAAATTCGTGGCTGCTCAGAGTTAGTGCACGACTTTTGTCGTTTGAGAGCAACCCACCTCCGAAGCATTCAAGAGAGAATCCTTGCGAGGACAAAGCCCAAACCACCCAGAGCCCAAAGAGTGTTTGGCATCACTGAAGTCTTTCTGTCCGCGTGATCTGAAGACTTGTTACGGTTGAGGACTGTGAATCCTCCAACCGGTTAGGCGTCGCGTTCTGAGCATCCAAGAGTCATTGTTGATTGCCGGTGAACGATGTCTGTGAAGGTTTGGAAGTCTACCTTAAAGACTTACCAGAGTGATTGGGCGAGGACTAAGTGTCCTTATCTCAAGGGGAATAAGGTGAAGACGCGGTCTTCTGAGTTAAATCTCAGCCTCCCTAACCAGACGTATAGTTGTCACAGCAACTGGAACTGGTCAAACAAATTGCTGTCCTCTCCAATCTACTGGTTCTATCTCTTACTTCTCTTTACTTATAGTTTGTTTTCATGAAGTCATTGCCTGCTTGCATTATCTGTTTGACTTCACTGAGTGACTACTTGTTCTGATTAGCTTCATACTATCTTCCATCCTGATCCTTACTACCTAGCTGCTAATAGTCTTCGTGCTTTCACTTCATTGAATACTCGACTATGGCTTACCTAGTGTAGTCTACCTTCCGCTGCATATAAATAGGGTCATTTCTATTGTTTGTCTTCGAAACTCCCATGTTTTCAAGACTTCCATAAAAATCGCCTATTCACCACCCCTCTAGTCGATATCCAGCTATTTCACAGGTATAAGTTGTAAGCTACGCAGATGCAATTCAACATAATCAGAAGAAATACAAACTAGACATCATACGGAAAATGCAACCACATATGACAGTTCCAAGTTAGGGCAAGCACCTGTGATGGTGGAGTAGGGGAGATGTGCTCATCATGTACATGTATGTCCTAGAAACATGAACACATGTCATATTCACAGGCATTATGTGTAAAGTAAGCAAATGCAATTCAACAATGTTAGAACCAATACAAGCTAGACATCATATGCAACATGCAACTAGATATAATAGTGCCAAGTTAGAGGAAGCACCTGTGATGGTGGAGTAGGGGAGATGTGATCATCATCTACATAACTACGTTGACTGTCCAACCTTGTGTTGTCTTGCAAATCTTGTTGGGAGGATGGCGGAGTAGAATCTGTAGAGACCCCCTTTTTGAGTTGCTCCGAAGGACCACCATCATCCACTACCGGACTAATTTCCTTCAGCTGTAATGATTGAAGGTGCATGTCGGCCGTTGGATATAAATTCAATGGATGTGGATGTCATAATCATTTGTTGACCAAGTTGACAACGCCCTGCGTAGGCTTCGACCTATTGGCAAACATGTCAGCCTGCAAAAATGTGGCATATATTTAACCTATGTTTTCTAGAATGTACAGTCCATTTGCTGGGCTGGGTGAACAAATAATTTCGCGTCAATGCGGCCCATTTATATTTTCTAAGAAATCCCAACCCATTTGCACTTCCTTGAAATACATGAATTAGATGGGCTCGTTATATATATAATGTTATGTTAGAAGGAGCAATTAATATCAAAAAATAAACCGGAGCGGCACATATATATATAATTAACAAATTAGCGAGTTATTGCTCAAAATAAAAATGAGCGCGTTATTATTGCATTGGTCCTTAAAATCTTCGCAAGATTTTGTACGCAATCACCAGGATTTTCCTTGCCTGTGAGTCAAAAACAACCAGGATTTTCCTTGCCAACTTCTGTTAAATATTTACTTTTATAAGTGAATAACACGTGGGATGTTTTTATAAGTATATATAAGTCTCTATAAAATATACGATAATAGTAATAATATAAATATATATAATGTGGTTAGAAGGGAAAACATAAATTGGACACCACATTATTATTCTTATATATCGATAAATATAATAGAGACCTGCGTTTTATTAAAAAAATACATTGGGCTGCCGATCTTTAAGAAAAAGCCCATAGGCCGGTATGGACCTCAAGAAATAAGTTGAAACCACTGTCTCCGTATGTCGTGGGCTACACATGGTAAAATACAAAACCTAGGCCTAACTGATACTTGTTCGCCCTCCGGAAAAAAAGATACCAGATCCCCAAGCGAACTGGATTAAAGAGGGGGGCGGCAACACGACTGAAGAAGCACATCAGGAGCGTATTTTTTTATTTAGTGGATGGCTCTCGATGGAGTTTTTTTACTTGCCTCTGCACCATACAACTTGTATTTTTAGCCTCCCAGTCCGTGGTGGACCAACAGCCCATTTACTGGGCGGGCCAACCTACAAAAACCAGCACTCGATTTTTCATCAAGCCCCAAAAACAACGCAGTACTATGTTTGTTTTGAGGCCGAAATCATTACGGCAGGGGTTAAGAGGGGAGAGGGGAAGACAGAGGAAAAAGGTTAAAAAGAGCTAATGTGTCGTTGCTCCCCTAAAAAAGCAGGTGCAATTCTTCTCGGGAAGAAGGTGTGCCATTGACACCCACACGTCACATTCCCCACAGTAGGCATACTAACAAGTTCACACACAAGTACAACAGAAAAGGTAAACATTCATATCAAACTCAGGTTCATAGGACACGTTCATATTCATAGCCAACATTCACTATCAACAACTCAAAAGATTCATATATACACAAGTTCAGCATGTCTATGCATCCAAATGATTGATAGATCACACGACAATATTCATAGATAATTCACAAAAGGATTAAGATATACACATGTTCAGTATGTTTATGCATCCAAATGATTGAGATCACAACCAATATGATCCATGGACGAACTTTAATTACCTAGGGTACAGACTGGTAAATGGTGTTCAGTCGGAGGTACTTCTTGCTAAAATTAATGCTTGTACGAGTAAACTTTCGAGTACATAAGAGGTAGCACAGACGATCTGAACTTTGCTTGTAGGTTTATCCTCAAATAGTGACCTCGTGCCGAGGGAAGTTTGAGCAACTTGGCCACTACTTTCATCCAACTAGTTTACTGGCTCATCTTGGTCCTGTAGCTCGCCAAAATTCTACATTGCAGACGAGAAAGGAGGCGGTTGAGAAAATGAACCACCCAATTTTTTTGTGCAGTTCAACTGAAATGGAGCATCCCTGGCATGCAGACTGATTAAGTTCTAGATGAATATACACATCAACCAACTCGTCTGGAACTTTAGACTCCATGCCATACAGTTCACTACCATATCTGCCGATAACCAAAAGGCACAAGTTGGGACCAAAGACTGGACTGTGTTTTTCTGGGCTATGCGCCAAGCAAAAATTTTGGCGTCCACTCTCCTAATACTTGGAGTTTGACAACTGGTTGACGCCGGTTGATAGTCAAATGAATATAGGCACTTTTGTCAACATCGATGCTTGTCTGACTGAACTTTGGAGTACATAGCAGCATCATAAGTATCTGTCCATCTGATCTTTTTGTGCAGTTCTACTGAAATCACCCAATGCAATGATTTGCCTGCGAGTTCAAGCTCCAAGTCACTCCTTTATAAAATCGGCAAACAATAGCACAATACCAAATTACCAATACATGACAAGCATAATAATTAGGATAAGGACCAGTACCAACCTGTGTGAGGTAGCATATCAATTACTATTTCCTTTGACAGGAAGCCGAGATAAGCGAAGCGACTGACAGCAAAGGAAGAAAGCAGGCCCAGATTAGCGACTAATAGGAAAGGACGGAAGCTATTGAGGCAATGAAGCACCCAAAGTTTTTGTGTAGTTCCACCAAAATCGAGCATCCCTATTGGCACATATATTGAGAGAGTGAGATTATTGTAATAGTGGGACTAGCACTACGGGAAACAGCTAATTTGCCGTCAGTGGACATCTTTGCCGTCAGCTTTTTGTCGGGGCAGACGGCAAAGAGTAGTTTTGCCGTCAGCTGCAGACGGCAAAAAATGTTTAACGGCAAAACATATTTTGCCGTCTGCATTTTTTATTACAGACGGCAAATTAGTCTTTGTCGTCTATTTTTTTATTACAGACGGCAAATCTCATACTTTGCCGTCTATAAAATAAAATACAAACAACAAAGTCTTTGCCGTCTGCGTTTTTTATTACAGACGGCAAAGTATGAGATTTGCAGTCTGTAATAAAAAAGAAGACGGCAAAGACATACTTTGTCGTCTGTATAAAAAATGCAGACGGCAAACGAGAAGCACACCATGCGGATCGATCCCGCGGATCGATGACGTGGCGGTCCCTCCATACCCACGCAGCCCCACCCATCCTTACAAACCCACTAACCCATGCTCACAGGCCCACCCACCCACCAACGCACGCCCCCACTACACCCACCCACGCACACCACACAACAACTCACACCACGAAACGCAAAACACACAATGGCCGGCGCGGGCGGTGAGCAGGGCCAGGGAGGCCGCGCGGGCGCGGAGCAGGGAAGCAACGCATGCGGTGAGAAGGTAGGCCGCGCGGGCGGGGAGCAGGGAGGCCACGTGGGCGGCGAGCATGGAGGACGCGGCGGCGAGCAAGGCGAACGCGGCGACGAGCATGGCGGATGGACAGGCGCCAAGCATGGCGCGCGGCGGCGGCTCACTCCACCGTCGACTACTCAGCACAGGCGCACATCGGCTTCTTCCCTCGGGCGCGCAGCGGCCTCTTCCCTCGAGCACGCGGCGGCCTCTTCCCTCGAGCATGGCGCGTGACGGCCACTACAGAGGAGCTCCTCCCTCCGGCATCGGCTGCCCGAAGCTGCACTGGCGCGCGGTGGTGCTCCTCTCTCTCTCTCTCTCTCTCTCTCTCTCTCCAGGAACAAGCGAGCACGGCCGGGCAGCGGTGCGGATAGAAGGGTCGGGCGAGCGGCGCCGGCGGGCGTGGCTGTCCGGTGGCGCGGCGAGCAGGGTCGGGCAAGCGGCGCGATGAGCAGGGCGAGGTGCCGGCAGTGGTGTCCCTTCGGTATTGTCTCCGGTGAGAAGAAGGACGGCCCGGCGGTGAACTTCCTGTTGCTACAATGGAGGACTTGATTGCTTTTTCTTTTTAGTTTTTAGGGGTCCATGTGTAAATTTTCAGGACAGCTGTGTAACTTGTCTGTAACTCCACCGATGATGAATGCAAGACAACACGGCCGTGTTGAGTCCAAAATCTCCCTGAGCACGTTTTGGTTTGTTGTTCCTGTGTCCTGCGATATGCTCTTCTCAGACGTTACTTTAAAAAAATGAAAAACAATCTTTGCCGTCTGAACTTTAGTGTGGATGACGGCAAAGCATATGTTTTGGCTTACGGCAAAGAACATGTTTTTTGCCGTCTGTTATTTTTGTGGTGGACGGCAAAACTGTTTTGACTTACGGCAAAATCTTTGCCGTCATCTCGACAAAAGGCTGACGGCAAAGTATTCTTTGCCGACTTATCTTTGTCGTCTGAGTTTGCCGTCTGCTTCCTAACGGCAAAATCTTTGCCCTCTGGATTTGGCTCTTTGCCGTCTGTGATCCACAGACGGCAAATTACCTGTTTCCTGTAGTGTAGTTGATGAAACATACACTAACAAATTGAAGCACCCTCATTATCTTAATGGGTAAAGTTAGCAACATAGTAGTCTTGCTTAAAGAGAGGTATTAGTTTATTTAATCAGTGCCAATTAGCTCAACACTCAAAGCATTGACATGTATCATAGGTTGCAAAACTTTAACATGCAAAGATAAAGGAGTTTCTCATGACAGTAGCACGATACAAATAGAGATGACGGCGATATAATATGGATGAAGGCCTTAGCCCCGTACCAACATAAAGGAAAAAGCTTATTCATGTAGTCCCATAAGAGATGATAAAGCACTCACTGGAATCACTCAATAGTATATATTTTTGTGCACTTCAAATGTATGGTTGAAATCACTCTTGTTTACCAGTGATAAGATTATATCAAAAGATTATCAAGAACTTCCAGCAGAGTTAAAGCACTGGCTGGGATACAGTTCATTGTATTGTCTTGTGTAGTTCCACTAAAATGTATGATTGTCACAACATGATCCCTGTTTGCACAAGTAGGAATAAGGTGAAACCTTCATTAGCTTAGTGAGAAAGGATAGAAAGACATTAGCATATTACTCTAACAGTAGCATCAAATTCGTGATGGAGAATACGCAAAACATTGCCTCATTGAACCAATGGCAATAAATTGACATGCAAAACAATAGCACTATTATGTCATGACACTAATAATATTCCCTCCCTGCTCCACCACATGATTCACCTCCATAGACAAAAATACACATGTACATGATTCAGCATAGGGTGCTACTAAAGATTTGTTTAACTCTGACAGGAAAATTAGGTAGCAATAAATTAGTGGTACTTAAGTACTCCTAATTAATTAAGTGAGACAGCCGAAGTGGAAGGGCTCCCTGGAGGATCGTCTCACATGTAAGGTAGTCATTGCCGGAGCCCTTGAATGGCCTCGACTGAGGCCTCTGGCTTCAGCAAGATCGCCTTGGCACTGTTTATTCTTCTTCTTCTTCCTCTTCATGCTTTGTTTCTCTTTCTCCTCACCAGTTGTTGAAACCTAGTATATGATAGGACTTATATTTCAGAATTGGTTTTTCAGTGATGGAGTACAAGTGTACTAGTAAAATATAGCATTATTTTCTCATGGCAGTCGCAAAATAGAGATGAACACATGCATTAAATATCATTCTTATCTAAAGGAAGGTTACGACGCCAATATGGATGATGAGCACTGGAACACAAATCTCCCTTTGTGTAGTTCCACCGAAATGAACCAACTATTCCATTCTGACATTCCAGTTAAACATCACAAAAGTCACTTTTTTAAGAAGAGTTTTGTGCAGTGCACCAAAAGGTCACAACAGCAACCAGGTGAAATAGATATCCATGTTTGCACAAAAAGCTACAGAGGAAACAGTCCGAGTCTCATACAATTATAGGCAAAAACATTTGGCTAAACTTGTCATGGCTTATAACAGTGGCATGGCTTCATTTTACCAGGGGCATTAGATTAAGAACAGCTAAATATTTGGTATAAGGGCATGGGAGAGTGGGTGCACGAGTAGTCCAGCACCATGTACCTAAACATGGGCATAAAGTGGTGATTCATAGTTTGTTGCCCCGAGAAACAAACATCCAAGAAACAAATCTGGGTTGGCCCCATTTTTATTCACTCTAGCCACCTACTCCTATGTGTGGATAGCACATCTAGTCCTGGTCATACCACTGTGTACAGCGTTACCCCTATATTTCCCTTTTCGACCAAGAGACCGGTTGGATGACCAGTCTGTACTACTTTCAACCCCTTTCCTTCCTATTTGTACCAAGTACGATGTACATACTAAATTCCCCCACCCCCACTTTATTTCTTGTTTGAACCAAGTACAAGATTCGACTCAATGAAGTAGCTTTACCTCTAACAATAGAAAAGAAATTAGGTGACATTGGACCGTCCGATCGAGAGGGGCTGAGAGGTAGAAAATGATGCACATGCAGCGACATAGCAAGCTGGGGAAGTAGAGCTAAGGCAGTTTCGAAGGAAGATATACCTGATGTTCGTCGGGATGTGGATAGGTGGGCGGCGGGAGGCTGGATCCGCCCACACTAGGGCAATGACGAAGGGATCGGAGGACCTCCCACGCCGGCACTCGACCAGAGCTAACGGTGCTGCCGGCAGTGGGTTTCCTCCCTCGCTGTCGACGACCGCCTAAACGCTGCCCCTCCTCCCCTTCACCGATGGAGGGGGATACGTCTGGATCTGTAACCAGCGGTGAGGATAGAAAGACAGTGTTTTTTGAAGGGAGAAAGACAGTATTACCACCCCTATCTTGTTTATATCTGGAGAGGATGAGAGTGTGTTAACAGAGCAGCCCTAGCAAGCAAGCGCGGAGGCTCCGGCCTATATATACGTAGTGGGGTAGTTTTCCTTTTTCACGCCATCAAAACAATGGTTTAAAATTTTGTACTACGTGCCAGGTCGCCATTTTTTAGTTGTTGATTGTTTTTTGAGATAGCTACCCGCTTGTTCCAAGTGGTGTTACGGTGTGCTAGGTCGCGCTTTGTATCGTTCAAGTCTGGTACAAGTCCCTCCATTAAATGAACAACCACCCCCTCATAAAAATTGTGAACAAGCCCACAGCTAAAATTATCGAAAACGTGGGTTGCCCCACCATGCATTATTATTTATATTTTCTACTCCCTCCATTCCTAAATATACGTCTTTTTTATTAGCCACACCTAAGACAAGAATTTTTTATTAGCAGTGAACCCCACATGTCATAGACACAAAAAGTGTGGCAAGATTCCCTTAGGCAAGCCAAAGTGTGTCTAACAATTTGAGAAACTCAAGTTAGGCAAGTGTGGCACGTGTGGGAAAAATAATGTGGCAACATAAGACAAACATAGTCACAATCCAAACAGCCCCATAATTTTTTGTGACATGCATGAAAATTTGGTTAGTTAAATTTATAGTCAAAATTTGGCAAGGTGCATCAAATCAACACATGCAAGTATCAAAAGGAAAGTCACGACATGCATGCATGCGTTGTACTCCCTCCGTTTCCAAATATAAGTCTTTTTAGAGATTGCAACAAGTGACTACATATGAAGCAAAATATGTCTACATACACTCGTATGTTGTAGTCCATCTAAAATGTGTAAAAAGACTTATATCGAGTGCAGTGCTTTGATGTGTCGCGTCAACTCGTACAAGACCGAGTAGTTTGATTACTACAACACCCTCTCCCTCGCGGACTGACCTCCGGTGCCTTAACTTCACCTGCCTTTGGTTACATGAAAGGTGTGCCAACCACCTGTTGGGCCCACGTGTCATAGACGCAAAGCCAGGAGTAGTAAGTCAATGAAGCTGCGTCCCTCCCTCGCGCATGAGCGCGGTGGCTGGCATGACAAGTAGAAGCTTTCGCTACATGCTATCCCTCCCGCACGAGGTGGACAGACATGCAGCAGTGGATTCGATACTATATAAGTAGGAGTAACATCATTGTTTGTCTTCTCAAAGAGGCGAAGAGCCAAGCACAACCCAAATGTGGCAGTTGCGAACCCTCGCGTGGCAGTCTTTGTGTAGGGGTGGGGCGTGGTGTGGTGCCTTGGAGCACGCATATAGCCAGGCTCTTGCATGAGGCAAAATTGCTATTTGAGCCCACTATTGTAGTATTAGTACTTGCTAGTATAGCCCTGTAAACCGGAAAGGAGTATTTGCCTTTCTAGAGATTTCAACAAGTGACTAGACTACACCGCGTGCAGTACTCCCTCCCTTCTGGTTTACAGGGCTCAAATCTCAAATATCATCAACCAAGGAATTTTGCAATTGGAAGAATGTATCTTGTATACTTTACAAAACCACCCTAATTAAACTCATGCATTAATTACGTAGTTCTCTTGTTTTCCTCTCCGCCTTGGTCGCGGTGCACAATATTGAGCACTCCTATATGACTAGCCGCTCTATCTACATGCGGGACATCAAAGCATCCGGGCCCGTGTGCCATCCACGAAATCACAATAAGGTGCTACAGTCGAGACTCACCGATCACCCCGGTGTGGCCGTCATGACCCGTCGTATCACAAAACCCACACCTTTACCAGCAGTGGTAAAGTGGCCTCGAAGTTGGACTGGACGAAGCAACCATCATTTCACTGGAACGCTCGTTGAAGCCCCTTCTCCCCTCACTTCTGCCATTTTTCTTCTGTACCGACGAAGGAAAGGTGGACGAATCAGTGATGCTGATATAGTTTCATTCCAAGAATCTTCTTTTTGCAAAGCACCGAACAATTCTCACAGCCTATTCTTTTCCCGATTTCATTGCGATTGTAGTTTCCTTTCGATTGCTTTTTGTTTGTCAGTTCATTGATGGATCCTGGAGCACTAGGCAAAGAGTTGCCTGTAGACAACCCACTGGAGACAGTGATCTCCAGGAAGCGAGCACTGACCAATGAGTTAACCATGTTGGCGGGCCAACCCACAGAGACGAAGAACTCCAAGAAATAAGCACTGGCCAAAGAGTTGATGACGTTGGTGGACGAACTCCTCAAAGAAAGTTGGAAGAACAGCAAGGCCCCCACCGTGCCTACCCTAGAAACTCTGATGGCCACCTATGCGAGTCTCAAGGCCGAGTTTGAGGAGATATTCGCCGTTGATATGCAGTATTCCCCTGGCAAGGTGGTGGCCCCCATCGAGGACGAGGAGATGGCCCCGGAGGGATGGGATCCCCTGGTGAGCTGCACAAGGTAAAAAATAATGGTTTATTACCATAGTTGTGGTTTTTGATTATTTGCAATGTGCTTGCTAATATGTTAGGGTTGTGCAGGTGCCGGTGGATGTCCTTGATGATTCTGATGTCGTGGCCCGTCCTGTGGACAACGCCCAGAGATCATTTTCGATGTCACGGTCTGTCCTGTTGGCATCACCCTGGAGATTGATTCCGATGCCGCTGTCCATACTATGGACATCGCCCCAGAGATCGATTCCGATGTCGCGGTCAGTCCTGTGGACATCGCCCCAGAGATCGATCCCCATGCTGTTGTCCGTGCTGTGGTCATTGCCCGAGAGATCGATGCCAAGAAATAGTTGGTCGCGCTAATCCTTCAGGGTAGTTTGCATTGCCCTTGATTAATTACCAGAATGATGCGTGTTATCAAACCATCTTAGGGCTAGTGCACTGTCTTGTGTCGGTGGTACTTGCTACTTTTGTTTGATAGTGAATCATGCGAACCCTCTCCGAGATATGGAAACAGATGTATCCTCACCAGCTTTTGATGTAATATATGGCATGCTTAGATGTAAGTTTGAACTGTTTATCATATCAGCAGGGCTTGTTTGATGATTCTTGGTGTTAGTAGGCTAGCTACTGTGCGAGCTATAGTACTTGCAAAACAATCCCCAAAGAGAAACGTTGGGGCTGATGAGCTCGTGGTACGCTTATACTTATCCATCGTCGATCGGCCAATAGCCCAAGCTCCTAAAATTGTAGGCTTAGTAGACACGAATACATTCAGGCCTCATTTGGTTCATAGGGTAGGAAAATCATAGCAAAAGTACAGAGACGTACAACACAAAATCATAGCAGTACAGACATACTCCCTCCATTCCAAAATAGATGACCAATAGGCGGGCTAGTTTGGCCTAATGGTTTTTTTAGGATTCCCTAGTGGGTTTCAGTGATATGACGTGGTACAGTGTCGTCCAGTCTTCGCGTGGTAGCAGTATTGTGGGTATAGTAAGTTTTCTTGAAGAAGCGGAATTCAACGAAGTCATGATGGTTCCTTTGTCCGACCAACTTATAGTGGGAAAGGTTGGTCCTGCGATACGACCGGGGTAGACCAGGATAATTTTGTGCATGGCAGGTGGACCAGGATGGTCGACGTCCCACATGTCGGCGAAATAAAGTATTCTTTCTGATATAGAGGACGAGAAACGAGTATTCATTGTTTATTTTTGATGAAAGCTATTGTCTCCACTGTTACGATGGAGGAGTGTGAAACACGACAACCCAGTGAACTTGGCATGTGCACCACTCCCTCCTTCCTCATGTAATACTACCATATTGTTGACTATAAGGTTGGCTATAAGGTTACAACTTTTTCTCACTTTCTCTCTATCAATTTCCTCTCAAATGTTTCTTACCTTTCTTTTTTTAGACACAATTGTTTTTTATGCCTCTTTTTTTAGAATTATTTTTATACGTAGGAGCACGTGTAGAGACGGGCTCTTGCAGGGCCCACTCCTTGACTTTGTCAATGCCTCTCTCTCCTCCACATAAGCAGGCTTATAGCCCAGTATTTTATTGGTACTACTTGCTATGCATGCATTCGGTGGGAAGGTGGCATCTGAGGGGCCAGGGCAGTCAGAAGCAGGCTTGGAAGCGGTCCGGACTCCCGCATGGCCCACCTCACATTATCACCATATATTTCTTAGAGTCCGTGTGCGGCGGGCAGGCGATCTCCTCTCCCTCCCCCGTCTCTCTCTTCTCAGCCGACGCCCACCGAGCAGTCCCACATGTGAGTGAAATTGCAAGACAATGCATGTCCCTCTGGTGAGCGGTGTGCGAGCCGGACTATTGGGGGTGCGACACGTATGAGTCGTAAGTGTGTCGCCTTTTCCTTTAGAACTTGCAAAGCATAACATTTTCGCGCGATCGATCGATAGAAATCGAGAACAAAAGGATGAGGGCGGTGCTTTCTCGCTCGTTAGGTGGGCTAGTTTGAGTGATATGACATGCTACAGTGCCGTCCACTTGCTGCATTTTTTGTCTCTTACGTGGGAGGAGTGTGAAACACCGCGGATCTGATTTTGATCGAGGGATAATTGTTCCCTGCCAAATAATGGAGAACTGTTAGCGATTATAGCATGATAGTTAGGGCATCTCCAGTGCTGGCCCACAAATATACATCGGCATCTAGACGAGGACACTGATGGATGTCATCCGATGCTGCCCGCATACCTTTCAACAACTATATGAACTTACCGGACGAAATTCATGCAAACAAAGCAAATTTCAAATTAACTGGATGAAATTCATTACATTTTGAAAACTTTTCCTGCAAACTGGATGAAATTCATTACATATTTCGCACAAACCGTACAAAAACCTACTGTAAACCTAATCTAAACGATTGCCGGCGCCCGACCACCATGTCCGGCCATGAACCCGAGAAAGTCGGCCATTGCCTTTGCCTCCTCCTCATCTCCCTTGATAACCTCCTCCTCCGGAGCACAAGGTTCTGAAGATTTCTGCCTCCACATCGCCGCCAAGCAGCTAATCGGCCGCTGATGTTTACCCCACCAAGCTTGGCGTCGACTGGGTGGAGTAGCGGTGGCCTTCCTGGGACCAGAGCGGCGGCAACCTACCGTGTACTACTCTTCCTCACTGCCGGTTGCGCCCGCGCACGCGCACCGGCTTCGTGGTCGTGGCGGCGGAGCATGGCCAGGGGGGTGCCGGCGATCTCCTTCGTCTGCTCCTGCGACGTTATGTCGAAGAGAGCTTTGGAGCGCGCCCGGAGTAGAGCCGCCAATGTCCCTCGTCTGCTCCTGCGACAGTACGTCCAAGAGAGCTTCGGAGCGCCAGGAGGCCATGGTTGGAGTGGTACCACAGAAGGAAGGGACCGTAGGAGAATGAGTGTGGGTCTTTGGCTGAGCTGGGGCTCAAGTTAATATAGCGGGTGAATGGCAATGAGCCGAGGCAGACGGATGGATGGCTGGCGCCGGAGTTGGCTTGTCGGGCGTGAATGCGGACGCTGCTTCAGTGACTTAACTGTAGGTGCGCTGGGTTAGTGACATGTGGCCCAATGGGCATCTGTCCCGCGTGTCAGTGACACACCAACTGCACCTGCAGTTAAGTCCGATGAATGCGACATTAACATTCTGGAGAGACGGTGACCGTTTAAGGCGGGAAGCACGCGCTAGCGATGGAATGGGTTTCGGTAGGCCAGGGCGGTCAAACGCTGGCGTGGTGGTAAAGTGTGAACTCATGGATGACGAGCCTTTGAAGCATATGCGGCACGTATTGACAACCAGGCGTCCATGCAACCACTCTTGTCACCAGCTAGCCTTCGACGACCACCATTAGACACCACACAACCATGCATAACTTACGAATAATGGACGAATCGATCAGACACGCACTCGTGTGTAGTGGAAACTAAGATCGGTCGCTCACGATAGTACATACTCCGTACCATAGTACCCTCTTTAGCTAGGCTGTTTTATAGATTGCCGTTGTGATGGACGATATACATGAGCAAGGCGCTCCGAGTATGACCGTCGGTGTTGAGCCAGGTGAATACATGCTCGGCTTTCGCGTAGGCCTCCATCAAACGTCTAAACAGTAATGGTAGGCACCGCCGGGGCGCGCAGGTGTTGGGCTCGCCGTTTGCGTTGCGCCATGAGTAGGACTTTGATTGAGAGGGCGACGTGCATGCATTAGCATGGTTTGACAGCGTGAGCGTGAGTGTCTGATGCAAAGTATTCATTTTCATTTGGCTGACGAGTGTGCGTTGCAGCGACGAGTCCGTGGTTTGATTTCCCACATACGCATAATTTTGGTTTTTATTTCTTTCTCCACTGACAGGTAGGCCCGCGTATATAGATAAAGAACACGAGCTGATGAGGCGCATGCGGACTGTTTGACTGGTCAACCAGACAAATACGGAGCTATACGCTGAGCCACTGACCGTATAATCACCATATCTCGTATACAATGATCAAAGTGAGCTATCAAGACAAGTTCGATGACCGCCAATGCATTTTACTAGGTAATAAATGACAAGGATTGAAAGGGAATCCAAATTTCCTTCGTCTTCTATCCTTGAGCTCTTGACAAACCAATGGACTATACGGTTGTCTGGCCACTCCACCCCAGAGCTCTCACCAAGCATCGTTCATGCCACCGGGCCGCACACTAACCAGTAAGGAAGCAATGGCATCCTGCCGCGCCGACTTCCTCGCCACCCACGAACGCACACAAAATGGTAGGGAACCGATGGCATCCCGCCGTGCCGAGTTCATTGCTGCTCGCGACCTCACACCTATGTGGGAGGAATTTGAAGCTGTCAAGGATGAATGGGCGGTAGAGCAAGAGGCAGCCAAAGCCGCACAGAGGGAGCAGAAAAGCCAGAAAGCACTCAAGAAAAGAGAGGCCCGCCGCCGCAATAAAGAAGAGGACGCACACGCTGCTGCGGAGAGGTCAGCGGAGATCCAGGCATGGTGGGGTGTCGCGGACACAGCCGGGAAGGAGAACGACGGAATCTGGCCAGCACGTGAGAAGTAGTAGTAATAGTAGTTAGTGTGTGTGTCTGTGTCTGGGTACAAGCATGTACCAGTACTACTAGTTACTACTATAGTTTTTAGAGCAAATTACCAGTACATTAGCCTAGAAACAATGGAAAAATTCCCATCCCATGCATCAAATGGCATCTCATTCTCTATAGGAATATAGATGCATGCCATCTCACTTCCTAGGATTTTCATATTCCTATAAAATTCCTATCCTATGAATGAAAGGAGGCCTCTGTTGGAGTAACTACTATAGCTAGCAGTACCATTGTACAGTAGTTTTCTTCAAGAAGCAGAATTCAACAAAGTCATGATGGTTCCTTCGTCCGAGCAACTTCAAAGTGGGAAAGGTTAGGCCTGTGATTTGACGGCTCATTAGTCATTATTACTGCGGCGCGACGACCGGGGTGACTCTCCCTTGGAGTTCTGCGTGCATGGCAAGTGAACCAGGATGGTCGACGTCCCACATGTTGGCGAACGAAAGTATTCTTTCCGATATCAAGGAGTAAGGAAACCGCGTGGTATAGTGTCACTGCTGATTGGTTCTCAAAAAAATAGTACCACTGCTGATTTATATTTTATTTTTATTTCTGATTCAACTCTTACGACGAAGAGTGCCAAACACGGCACCTGCTGTATGTCCCACACATCGACGAAAGGAGTGGGGCATGAACAACGTGGTAGAGCCCAGCGCAAAAAAATAGCGTGGTAGAGCGTCTCCCCTTCTTCCATTCTGGGTCGGAGACCACACGTAGTAGTACTAGTGGTATGAACGATACAAAGTGCGACCTGGAGAGAAAGACACGTCTAGTTGGAAGGTCTGAGGGCATACACGTAAACAAATATAAAAGCTAATATGTGCCTCCAACTAATATAGTAGTAGTAGAGTACTTAGGCACGTACTCCATAAGATCACCCTGCATTGCACGTACAACATTTAGTGGTACTACATAGTAAGAGACAAATGCCGCCCAAGAGTCCCCTTCTCGGCCCACTTTTGGGTGTTCGGTGGAGTGTATGGAGGGTGCATGAGTCCACACTAGTTTAGCACAAATACACTAGAAGCATGCATGAAGAGGGGTGTTGAGTTGAGCATGCATGAAGAGGGAGCAACTATGCTGAGATGAGAAGGCAACCAAACACACCCTATATGCCACGCATATTCATACCATTTCTGCCTTTCTACTTCACTTACTGCGCTACATTACTCAGATTCGTACGTCCACTCCTGGGTACATGTCCGTCTCGTAGTTCAAGTCCCACGTGTTCTTCATATAGATGGAACGATCCTTGCTTGACATGTGCACATTGATGCTAGATGTCTCGCGTGTTGGCAAAAGGATGAACAAAGCTCACGTAAAAAATAGAGTGGAAGAACATAGATTCCCGACGACGGAGAAGGAGCAAGGAACCTCGTGGTGGAGCGTCTGCACTCATAATATTTTATGTTATTTAGCGATATAAAATCAACCAATCATCTCCACAGTGGACTGGAAGAGTACAAAACACGGCAGCCCAGTGTAGGTAACAATTCCCCCGGTTCAGATGCGTAGCGTGTGGAGTTCGGTTTCTTCGTTCTTCCCCTTGTCTTTCCATGACGGCATTCTGCTCAGTACCCGGTCAAGCATCTTGGCCATGGTGGGACCAGGCGAGCCTTCGGGAAGTGGCGCCGGACACCTGATTCTCTCCGACTTGCTGAACCATTCCTGGCCATGGATGAATTTCAGAATAAACAATTGTGAAAAATACAAAACAAGGTGTCCGGTATCAAGGTTACTTACTTGGGTATCTAGGTGATTGCAGCTTAGGCCCGCATCCTCGGTGGTGTCCGGACACTCTACTTTCGGTCCGAAGAATAATTTGCACATCCCTTCGAGCTTCAAGCCGAAGAAGTACTTGACAGTCCACGGACCCTCCGGATTAAACTCCCACATCCGGAGAGGCCGGCGTTGGCACGACAACATCCGTCGGATTAACATCACTTGTGTTATGCTGACAAGGTTAATGTCCCTCTCAAGAAGCTCTCGGATGTGATCTGCAGTACTTGTACATCACCATCGGGCCCCCAATTTCGTCCTATGTCGGTCCAAGACGCCAACTGTGACAGAGGGCCCGAGCAGAACTCGGGGGCGGCTACCCACTTTGTGCCCCTGGGAGCCATAACATAAAACCACCTCCGCTGCCATACATCTGATACTTCTGGGAAAGAACCCTCTGGCCATGGGGCATCGGCATTCCTGCTTATTATGGCACCTCCGCAATCCACATGTCGCCCCTCGATCATCTTCGACTTCACATTGAAGGTCTTGAGCCATAAGCCGAAGTGTGGAGTGACGTGAAGAAAAGCCTCGCACACGATAATGAACGACGAGATATGGAGGATAGCGTCCGAAGCCAGATCATGAAAATCCAACCCATAGTAGAACATGAGCCCCCTCACAAAGGGGTCGAGGGTGAAGCCCAAGCCGTGAAGGAAGTGAGGGACAAACACGACGCACTCATTGGGCTCCGATGTAGGGATGACCTGCCCTGGAGCAGGAAGCCTCTGCTGGATGTCGGCGGTCAGGTATCCGACCTCCCTAAGCTTCGTAATGTCTTCCTTTTGAATTGAGGAGGCCACCCACCGGCCTTGAGGGTTAGATCTGGAGATATTGGAGGATCTGGGGTGTTGAAGCTTAGGTTTCGGGTGTTGGAACTCGAGGTGCGAGAAGGCGTGAGGAAGGTGGAAAAGAGGCATAGGCCTCGACCCCTTTATAAAGGGGGTGAATATCAAGAGTCCTCGGTGTGACCGTTTGAGGCTTATCTAAAAACACACGGAGTTATACCAACGACCGTCGTGGGGTCACGCATGCCCATATTAATGGAAAAACCCGTAATAAGAGGAACACGATCTCTGCCTCGACGGGACATGCCAATAAAACCACCTCGCAACACGAGTCAAGGTGGGGCAAGAAACGCCGGTTCGCGTTGGAATAGGCCACGATGCAAGGGCACAACGTACGAAGATTGCCAGCGGATCAGATTTATGCTATGGTATGTGAAGATCATCGTGCGGATCCAGACACGGTCTACATGTTCGATAACCACTTTGGAGAATTCAGAGAAGGAACCCGCCCTGCAATGCCGACGACAAGACTTCACGCCGGACTCATCGTCATTGAAGCCTGGTTCAGGGGCTACTGAGGGAGTCCTGGATTATGGGGGTATCCAGACAGCCGGACTGTATACATCGTTCGGACTATTGAAGCATGAAGATACAAGACTCAAGACTTCGGCCCGTGTCCGGATGGGACTCTCCTTTGCGTGGAAGACAAGCTTGGCGATCCGGATATTGTGTTTCCTTCCTTGTAACCGACTCCATGTAAACCCTAGCCCTCTCTGGTGTCTATATAAACCAGAGAGGTTGGTCCTTAGAAGGCCGATCACAATTACAATCATACCATCATAGGCTAGCTCTTAGGGTTTAGCCTCTACGATCTCGTGGTAGATCTACTCTTGTACTACCCATATCATCAATATTAATCAGGCAGGAAGTAGGGTTTTACCTCCATCGAGAGGGCCCGAACCTGGGTAAACGTCTGTGTCCCTTTCTTCCTGTTACCATCAGCCTAGACGCACAGATCGGGACCCCCTACCCGAGATCCGCCGGTTTTGACACCGACAGTCATCATCAACCATCCTCCATCACCAATTTCATGATGCTCACCGCCGTGCGTGAGTAATTCCATCGTAGACTTGCTGGATGGTGATGGGTTGGATGAGATTTACCATGTAATCAAGTTAGTTTTGTTAGGGTTTGATCCCTAGTATCCACTATGTTCTGAGATTGATGTTGCTATGACTTTGCTATGCTTAATGCTTGTCACTAGGGGCCGAGTGCCATGATTTCACATCTGAACTATTATGTTTTCATGAATATATGTGAGTTCTTGATCCTATCTTGCAAGTCTATAGTCACCTATTATGTGTTATGATCCGACAACCCCGAAGTGACAATAATCGGGATACTTCTCGGTGATGACCATAGTTTGAAGAGTTCATGTATTCACTATGTGCTAATGCTTTGTTCCGGTTCTCTATTAAAAGGAGGCCTTAATATCCCTTAGTTTCCACTAGGACCCCGCTGCCACGGGAGGGTAGGACAAAAGATGTCATGCACATTCTTTTCCATAAGCACGTATGACTATATTCGGAATACATTCCACACATTACGTTGATGAACTGGAGCTAGTTCTGTGTCACCCTATGTTATAGCTATTACATGAGGAATCGCATCCGACATAATTATCCATCACTGATCCAAGGCCTACGAGCTTTTCACATATTGTGCTTCGCTTATTTACTTTTCCGTTGCTACTGTTACAACTACTGCAAAACTGCTATCTTTACTTTTGCCACTGTTACCATTACTATCATACTACTTTGCTACTAAATACTTTGCTGCAGATACTAAGTTATCCAGGTGTGCTTGAATTGACAACTCAACTTCTAATACTTAAGAATATTCTTTGGCTCCCTTTGTGTCGAATCAATAAATTTGGGTTGAATACTCTACCCTCGAAAGCAGTTGCGATCCCCTACAGTTGTGGGTTATAAAGACTAATTTCTGGCGCCGTTGCCGGGGAGCAAAGCTCTGTTCTTTGAGTCACTTGGGATTTATATCTGTTGATAACTATGAAGAACTTGAAAGACGAAAGAACAAAGATTTTTCCCTCAACTACGAGGGGAGGTAAGGAACTGCCATCTAGCTCTGCACTAGATTCTCCTTCTGTTTTGAGTAAGCTTGCGACACCTAAACCTGCTACTGCTATGAACTCTGATATGTCGCATGTTATTGATGATGCCACTTCTGCTATGCATGATACTTATGATGAAACTACTTCTGTGTGTGATACCACTTTGCCATTAGGTGAATTTGTTGATGAACTTGCTAGGGTTAGAGAGAATGAATTATTGATGATAGTGATGATGAAAGTTCTCCCCCTGATTATGAATTGCCTGTTGTTCCTGAGGGTTATGTTATGGATAAAGAAGCTGCTAGAGCTATTTTTGCTTGCAAAGATAGATATGATCTTAAGAAGTTATTAGCTAAATGGAAGCAACAATCTCTTAATGCTAGAATGAAACCTGACCCCGCTTTTGCTACTTCACTTATCTGTGTTACTGATAAGGATTATGAATTCTCTCTTGATCCTGAAATTATTACTTTGGTTGAATCTGATCCTTTTTATGGCAATGAATCTGGAACTATTGCAGCACATCTTACCAAGTTAAATGATGTAGCCACCCTGTTTACTAATGATGAGAAGTCTCGCTATTATTATATCCTTAAGATATTTCCGTTCTCATTAAAGGGTGATGCTAAAACTTGCTTTAATTCTCTTGATCCTGATTGTGTGCATAGTCCCCAGGATATGATTTATTACTTCTCTGCTAAATATTTCCCTGCTCATAAGAAACAAGCTGCCTGGCAGGAAATATATAATTTTGTGCAAAGCAAAGAAGAGAGTCTCCCACAAGCTTGGGGGAGGCTTCTCCGATTACTTAATGCTTTGCCTGATCATCCTCTGAAGAAAAATGAAATACTTGATATCTTTTATAATGGACTAACCGATGCTTCCAAGGACTACTTGGATAGTTGTGCTGGTTGTGTTTTCAGGGAAAGAACAGTCGACCAAGCTGAATTACTATTGAATAATATTTTGACTAATGAAAATAATTGGACTTTTCCTGAGCCAATTACTGAGGCAATTCCTAAGCCAATTGAGCCAACTCCTGAGCCTATTCCTAAACCTACTCCGGAGAAGACGGGCATTCTATTTCTCAGTCCTGAAGATATGCAAGAGGCAAAGAAATCAATGAAAGAAAAAGGTATTAAAGCTGAAGATTTTAAGAATTTACCTCCTATTGAAGAAGTACATGGTCTTAATATACCGCCTGTCGAAGAAATACATTGTCTTGATAACCCGACACAGATAGTAAAGGTAAATTCTCTCTCTATAGATATGATAAAGTTGAAATCCCCACTACTAGGAAAAAGGCTACTAGTAGCTTGGTTTTTTTGGCTATCAGTAGCGTGGGCGCCCGCGCTACTGCTATGGTGCTACAGCTAAATTTTTGCAATAGCGCAGTTCTTACCCAGCGCTATTGCTAAAAAAATAGCAGTAGCGCTTGCTACCCACGCTACTACAATTCCTAACCCATGCTACTACTCTTCCTAAGTACTACTAGCATGCCAATCTACCCCACGCTACTGCTAAGTAATTAGAAATTAAAAAAAAGTTGGATGCAATATTCATGGATGGCAATCAAGACACATGAAGGTCACAGAACCATCTTAGCACTTGCATTCTTAGCACTTGCAGCATTCATGGGTACAACATTGAACACCTCAACTCGAAGAGATCACGAGATACCATGTATGCATGAGACGCACACAACCAGCATCGAAAGGTGGGTACACCACCAACCAAACCAGACCACTTCTCTATATGTATCTACCAAGGCGTCGAGGTCCTTCACCTTGGCAACCTCTAGACGGTGGCGTCGAGGTCATCCACCTCGACGACCTCCAGACAGCGGTGTCAAGGTCCTCCACCTCGATGACCTCCGGCGTCGCAATCACCTGGACAATAATCTGTCTGACGCGGTCGCGAGGCTTCACGGCGAAGTCTGTCTCCGAGTGGTTGAAGAGCACGATGCCCACCGGGTCGCGGTAGTCCGTGTCAAGCACCCCTGTGCCCACGCCAGGAAAATGAGAACTTGTTAGTTCGCGTCTATTATGAATCTTCGAAACGGAAAGACACCTACTAAATGCATACCCTAGCTATACGTGCTCATGCTATCTTGTTGTTTTGGTGAATACAAGAAATTAGTACTCTCTGTATTTGAGTTTTGATATTCCATGCCAACTTCAAGTATATATGCTACCATGTAATCTTTGAACATTGATCAAAATGAGATTTTGGGCTTTGTCAACCTTACCATGATCAGTACTAAAGGCTGCTCAACCTTTCCTTGTAGGGAGCATTTCTTTCACCTAGTATCTCGTTGTTAAGTTTGGGAAGAAACCTGCATCCCTTTAGATAGTCATCCATATCCTGAAGAAAAAAACAGTATACATTTTATTACATTATTTCCCATTGAAAAAAATCTCTTGCCTACTGAAGAAAAAAGTTGCTGATAAATAGCTATCAATATGAACCCACATATTATTACAGTTTTTCCCGCTGAGCACATATTTTGCCTGCTCATAGCCCTTTTGAACACAGATGCTGAAAAAAGCTAGACGAACACATATGTCACAGTATTGCCTACTGAAGCAGTACACATGCTGAGATTATATGCAGTATTTTTCCTACTCATCTTTCTCTGTGTTGCCTACAAAAAAATAACTCCTCTAATTTTGTTGCCTAGACCCTGAAAATCAAAAGCTGATGCAACATGGATGCACATGTGATTTACTATTCCCTTCGTGGTCGTATTGAAGACAAAATCTAAACATTTTTTGATAAAACACTCTGAACCTGCTGCAATTTATTCCCGTAATTGCATCTAGCATATCTATAGATGCTAGTACTGGCGAGGAGAGCACCTAAAATGGATGAAATGGAACTACAGGACCATTTCCACAATCAACAACTGCAAATCTGAAGTGGGTCGACTCAACACAAGGACCAAACGCCCGCCAAATCCTCAGACCACGCAACAAGCAACGCGCAAATCGGCTGATGAATCAACCAGATCGGAGCGGAGGCTACAGGGGAAGGCAAGATCCGGGAAGCCAGGGGGCTCTCGCTCACCTGCTTGAGCGAGGAAGGGAAGGTGATCCTACCGCACTCGAGCGGCGGGGGGGCCAGTGCTCGGCGGCGCGCCAGCGGCAGCGACAGAGGCGCAGGCAACGACGTCGCGGCGTGGGGGCCAGTGCTCGGCGCCGACGTCGACGCGGCGGCGACAGAGGCGCAGGCGACAACATTGCGGCGCGGGGGCCAGTGCTCGGCGCCGACGTCGACGCGGCGCACGATCTCCGTGAGCAGCTCCCGCAGCAAGCGGCACCACCTCTCCTCGTCGGCCTACCCCCGGCGCCCGTGCTCGGTGGCGTCCTCCATAGCGACCTCGGGCGAGACCTTGGCCTCATTCCCGCCGACGATGCCATCCGGGGCGCGCGAGCAGGACGTAAGCCAGGATGAGCTGCGCCGCCACGCCATGGCGGAACCTAGGGGGTGGGCGGATGGGCGGAAGGGGCTGTGAGCTCTCTCCTCGAGACCTTCTGACGCATGAGATGGGGAGGGAGCGGATGGGCGGTCGGTGGGGTGGGAGTGGATTGCGGGGTGGGAGTGGTGGGAGGTGGGAGACTAGAGTGACACACTTTAACAGTAGCGCGGGATATCTTACCTACGCTATCACTATTACCTAGCAATAGCGATTGTTTTATGACCCACGCTACTGCTATGGTCTATTCGCGGGGCACGGTTGAGAATATTTACCAGTAGCCTGTTTTTTGGGTCGTGCGCTACCGGTAGTATTTACTAGTAGCGTGGGTCAATAGAGCGCTACTATTAAGTGATTGTCTATAAGCTTTTTCGTAGTAGTGCCCGTCTACTAAATTTCATAGCCCATGATTACATGAATTTGATGACTTTATGGCTAGGCAAGAAAGTTTTAATGCTTATGGTGCTAGAGAATTAAAGAATAATGGTTTTTCGATAGGACACTTGAGTGCTTATATGGTTAGAGTTTGTAAGTGCATCTAGTGCCACCCCTAGTTGGTTTTCGAGTATTGACGACAAAGTTGGTTGAGGGACTAATGCGTTTGTCAGAATTGCAGGATAATGCAGGTAGTGTCCCTCATTGATTCAGTTTACCTACCGGAGATGACCCCTAAAAATGTATGAAGACATTGAAGACAATGGTGGTATAAGAAGATATTCATATTGAAGACTATGACATGAGAAGACATTACGTGAAGACTATGGAGCGCGAAGACTGTGTGGTTTCGTTGTTTCCTTTTCTTCTTTGTTGAGTCATAGGAACCACCGTACTGTTAAGTGGGGTCCAAGTGAACTAAGTCAGAGTGACTGAAGTGATGCTCAGCCCAAATCCTATGTCTTCGAGCGAAGACAATGAGAGCAAATCTTATCCAGAGTTGGATGAGTCAGCTTTGCTTGTAGCCCAAGTAAATTTGCCGCGTGTGTTTGAAATCTGACCATTGGAACACGTGTCAGTTCCTTAGTGACCCAGGGTCATTTCGGACAAATAAGGTCGGGTTGCCTTGTGGCTATAAATAGCCCACCCCCTACACCATAAATTGGTGGCTGCTCAGAGTTTTTGCACGGCTTTTGTCGTTTGAGAGCAAACCACCTCGAAGACTTTGATAGAGAGAAATCCTTGTGAGGACAAAGCCCAAACACCCAGAGCCAAAGAGTGTTAGGCATCACTGAAGTCTTTCTGTCTATGTGACCTGAAGACTTATTACACTTGAGGACTGTGAATCCTCCAGCCAGTTAGGTGCCGCGTTCTGAGCATCCAGGAGTCATTGTGGATTGCCGGTGAACGAAGTCTGTGAAGGTTTGGAAGTCTACCTTGAAGACTTACCAGAGTGATTGGGCGAGGGCTGGGTGTCCTTAGCTCAAGGGGAATAAGGTGAAGACTCGGTCTTCTGAGTTAAATCTCAGCCTCCTTAACCAGACGTACAGTTGTCACAGCAACTAGAACTGGTCCAACAAATCCTGTGTCTTCAACAAGCGACTGGTTCTATCACTTCCTTCCTTTACTTAAGTTTGTCTTCGTGAAGTCATTGCCTATCTGTGTATCTGTTTGACTTCATTGCTTGACTACCACTATTGATTGGCTTCATACTATCTTCCATCCTGATCCTTACTACTTAGCTGCTATTAGTCCTGTACTTTCACATCATTGCATACTTGACTATGGCTTGCTTATGGTAGTTTATATTCCGTTGCATATCAACTAGGTCATTTCTATTGTTTGTCTTCGAAACTTCCAAGTTTTGAAGACTTTCGTAAAAATCGCCTATTCATCCCCCGTCTAGTCGATACTAGCACTTTCAATTGGTATCAGAGCGAGGTACTCCCTTGTTCTATGTGATTCCGTTTAACCACCTGCATTTTTAGCTATGTCGACTACAGGGATAATCAAGGTCTCCGCTGCTTGCCCCGTGTTCGATGGAACTGAATATCCCTACTAGAAGAATAAGATGCGAATGCATCTTGAAGCCATTGATGTTGACCTCTGGTATGTCGTCAAGAACGGCGTTCCCAAAACTGGTGAAGGTGTCACCCCTACTGATGTCAAGAAGTTCATTCAACTGGACTCTACTGCAAAGAACATCATCTGTGGTCATCTGACCAAAGGACAGTATGGCCATGTGAGTGCTCTGGAAACGTCGAAGCTAGTCTGGGACTGGCTATCTAAGGTCAACGAAGGCGTCTCAACCCAGAGAGATCAAAGGATCAGTGTTCTTCGCAACCTCTTCAACCGCTTCAAGAGAAACGACAATGAGAATGTCCAGCTCACATTCGATCGCCTCACTGACATCACAAATGAGCTCCAAGCTCTTGGCGCAACTGAGATTACCATGCATGAAATCGTCAAGACATTGCTGAGATCACTTGACAGCTCCTTTGACACCCTTGCACTCATGATACAAGAACGTCCTGACTTCAAGACACTCGATCCGTCTGATATACTTGAGAGGCTCAATACACATGAGTTCCAGCTTTCTGAGAAAAGAGATATCTATGGTCCCAACTATGGTCGTACTCGAGCTTTGAAGGCAAAAGTTGTTTCCTCATCTGAAGAAGAATCTGACTACAGTTCTGAAGATCCTGAAGACATTGGAAAAGAGCTTGCTATGCTAGTGAAGAAGTTTCAGCAATTCACCAAGAAGAAAGGCTTCAGAAAGTCTTCACGATCTAGCTCAAGGAATGATGAAGCTTCCACCCATGACCACAAGAAGAGAACCTGCCACAAGTGCAAGAAACCTGGTCACTACATATCTGAGTGTCCACGGTGGGAGAATGAGAAGAAGAAGAAGAAGAGAAAGGATTATGATTCTGATGACAAGAAGAAGAAGAAATCTTCTAAGTCTTCTTCCGAGTCTTCATCATACAAGAAGAGCTCATCTGGCAAGGCTCGTGCTTTTGTTGGCAAGGAAATGGATTCAGAGGAGGAGTCTGCTTCTGAGGAGGCGGAGGTGGAGTCTGGAGAGGACTCTGACCCTAGCATAGCAAGTCTGGCTCTAGCTACAGCCTATGTTGCCAAGTCCATCTTCAACACTGAAGACAATGACTTCCACACCAACGCTGAAGCTGATGTCAAAGACGATCCTACTCCCACCTACTGCTTTAGGGCACGTGGTGCCAAGGTAAAATTATGTGATGCTTACTTTCAAACATCAAGTGAAGATGACTCTGATTGTGAATCTAAACCCAGCTACAAAACACTTGCTAAAATTGCAACTGAACAACAAAAGGCTATGGAACATACTCAAAAACTGTTAGACAAAAGCGATGACCTGTTGGACGCTGAAATGACCCGTTCACAGTCCTTAGTTGAAGATATAAAAAATCTTCATGCTAAGTATCAAGAACTTGAAAGTCGTCATGAAACGCTCTCAACTACTTATGAAAGGCTCTCCTATGATTATCTTCAAAGGAAGCAAGAGCTTGAGAAATTGAGAGCGGCTCATGAAGATCTTCAAAATGTGAATGAGTCACTTCACGCTCAACAGATCAGTCCCGCTCAGGATGGATTTGAACCACCATGTCTAAAATGCATTGAGCGTGATAACGCTACATCTGTTGCTGAATGTTCCACTGCTGCTACTGTTTCATTGTCTTCACCTACTGATGTGGTTAGTAACCCCTTTGCGGAGGATACCACTACTATTGCTGATGAAAATGCTACGTTGAAGACATTGCTTGAAACAGGGATGTATAAGAGTCTGAAAGGGCATCAGACACTCTGCGATGTGCTCAAAAAGCAGATTTTGAACCGAAACCCTAGGAAAGAGGGTGTTGGGTTCGAGAGGAAAATGAATGTTCATGGCTCGTACTGGAAGCCTGAGCAGTACCCCAAAACCACATGGGTTGGTGCAAAAGAACCTTCAGTAGATCCATCCACTTTATCTGGCTTTACCTGTGCTAATCCTATTATCATTGATGAATCCTTTGATGCAAACTATAAGCTGTTCAAGAATCAGAATGGTGAAGTGTTTGCCAGGTATATTGGTACTAACTGCAGGAATGGACCGCCTATGAAGAAGATCTGGGTACCTAAGAAGTACCTTGAGAATCTTCCTGTGAATGTCGTCATGACACCACCAAGGAAGAAGACAAAACCCAGACCTATAGCTTCGTTTGGCTCAGAGGCTTCATACAGATACAGGACTCACATGAGTCACCCTAACGCCAATGTTTTGCAGGGAAATCATGCTCAGACTTATGAATATGAGCGTGTATCTTCGAACCGCTATGTTCATAGGACTAAGAACTTTTCTGCTTATTCGTATGAGTATCATTCATCTCCTGCAAGGCTATTTGCTAGGGCTTCAAAGCCGAAATTCTCAGATGCTGCACTTAGACTCATTGCTTCTAAGCCACCCCTGAAAATGTGGGTGGCGAAGAAGAACTAACTCTCTTTTGCAGAAAAGGGTCTCCAGCCTGAAATCAAAGGCGTCCAATGCTATTGTTGGGGACCTAAAACACATTAAGGACGCATGATAAAATGTCATTCTATATACTTCACATCAGAATCGCTTACCTGTCATACTATGTATCCTAATCTTGATATAAGCTATGACAATCCCTATATGTGCCAAATGCTTATGCTTCACAACACTCGTGTGAAGCCTATCCTCCTAACTGCACTGTAGGGTACATCACCAAAAGCTTCAGAATGGATTATGGACAGTGGATGCACAAATCATATGACTGGTGATCGAAGTCTTCTCATGGACTCAACCTTACGTCCATCCGACAAGAGTCACATCACATTTGCTGACACTGGTAAAAGCAAGGTATTGGGTCTAGGTAGAGTTGCAATCTCAAAGGATCAACACATGGATAAAGTGATGCTTGTTGAATCCCTTGGTTTCAACTTAATGTCTGTCTCAATGCTTTGTGACTTGAACATGATTGTGATATTCGGAAAATATCGTTGCCTCGTACTAATGGAATCTGACAAGTCCCTAGTCTTTGAAGGGTATCGAAAAGATGATCTATACATGGTAGATTTCTCAGCAGGTCCATAGCTTGCTGTATGTCTTCTTACAAAAGCTTCTGAATGCTGGCTCTGGCATCAAAGGCTGGGACATGCTGGCATGAGGAACTTACACTCACTCGTCAAGAAGAAGCATGTCATAGGCATTGAAGATGTCAAGTTCAAGAAGGATCATCTGTGTGGTGCCTGCGAAGCTGGAAAGATGACAAGGGCAAAGCACCCCTCAAAGACAATCATGACAACATCTCAACCCTTCGAGGTGTTACACATGGACTTATTCGGACCTACTCACTATTCCACCCTCACAACAACTGCTTGTCTCTATGGATTCGTCATTGTTGATGACTACTTAAGATACACATGGGTTCATATAATTCTTTACAAGACTGAAGTTCAAGATGTCTTCATACGCTTCGTCAATCGAGCAATGAACAATTATGGCGTGAAGATCAAGCATATCAGAAGTGACAATGGCACTGAATTCAAGAACACAGAACTTGATCTGTATCTGGATACAATGGGAATCACTCATGAGTTCTCTGCTCCATACACACCTCAACAAAATGGCATCGTTGAGCGCAAAAACAGAACCCTCATTGAGATGGCTCGAACAATGCTAGATGAATACAAGACACCAAGGAAGTTCTTGCCTAAAGCTATTGATATAGCCTGTCACATCATCAACCATGTGTACATCCATAAGATTCTGAACAAAACATCCTATGAGCTCCTTACTGGCAAGAAGCCAAACGTCAGTTACTTCAGAGTATTTGGAGCTAGATGCTGGATCAAGGATCCCCATCACAAGTCAAAATTTGCACCTAAGGCTCATGAAGGCTTCATGCTTGGCTATGGAAAGGACTCACACTCCTACAGAGTCTTCAACCTCTATCTCTACAAAATCGTCGAAACTGTGGATGTGAGATTTGATGAAACCAATGGTTCACAGAGAGAAATTCTGCCAAGTACACTAGACGAAGCTTCGTCCAGCGAATCTATCAAGCTGATGGGAACTGGTGAAATCATGCCTTCTGAAGCACAGCCTGAAGAGGAACTTATCATTTCTGCCCCAAATCAACCTGAAGACAACACTCAGACCGAAGACAATCCTCCTAATGATGACAATGATCAGCAAGAGCAAAGTCTTCGTCCTGTTCATCCTCGTGTTGCAAATGAAGTTCAAATTGAGAAGATAATTGACAACATCAATGCACCTGGTCCACTCACTTCGTCAAGAGCAACACAGCTAGCAAACTTCTATGGACACTTTTCATTTGTGTCAATATCAGAACCCAAGAAAGTTGCTGAAGCTTTTATGGAACCTGAATGGATTCAAGCCATGCAAGAAGAACTTCAACAGTTCAAGCTAAATAATGTTTGGGAACTTGTCAAGCGACCTGACCCTCGCAAGCATAAACTTATTGGAACAAAATGGATATATCGAAACAAGCAAGATGAGCATGGTCAAGTCGTCAGAAACAAAGCACGTCTTGTGGCTCAAGGATATACTCAAGTTGAAGGAATTGACTTTGATGAAACATTTTCTCATGTTGCTAGGCTTGAAGCTATTCGCATACTACTAGCCTATGCTAATCATCACAACATCTTGCAATATCAAATGGATGTGAAGAGTGCATTTCTCAATGGCAAGATTGAAGAAGAAGTGTATGTCGCTCAACCACCTGGCTTTGAAGATCCAAAACATCCTGATATGGTGTACAAGTTAAACAAAGCACTGTATGGCCTCAAACAAGCTCCTCGTGCATGGTATGATACGATCAAAGACTTCCTGAAGAGAAAAGGCTTCAAACCTGGATCCCTCGATCCCACACTCTTCACGAAGACATATGATGGCGAACTGTTCGTGTGCCAAATATATGTGGATGACATAATCTTTGGCTGCACCAACCAGAAGTATAGTGATGAGTTTGGGTACATGATGCAAGAGCAATATCAAATGTCCATGATGGGAGAGCTGAAGTTCTTCCTTGGTCTTCAAATTCATCAGCAAAGAAATGGCATCTTCATATCTCAAGAAAAATACCTCAAAGATTGTCTAAAGAAGTTTGGAATGGAAGACTGCAAAGGCTACACAACGCCAATGCTAGCCAAACACCATCTTGGTCCCGACGACGATGGTAAAGAGTTTGATCAAAAGGTATACCGCTCCATGATTGGTTCTTTACTTTATTTATGTGCATCTAGACAGATATTATGCTTAGTGTTTGCATGTCTGCTCGATTCCAAGCGGCACCAAAGGAATCACATCACTCAGCTGTGAAGCGAATTCTTCGATATTTGGCTTACACCCCAACACTCGGATTATGGTATCCCAAGGGCTCAAAATTTGATTTGGTGGGATTCTCGGATGCTGATTATGCTGGTGACAAGGTGGATCGCAAGTCTACATCAGGCACATGTCACTTTCTTGGTCGATCACTTGTCTGTTGGTCTTCAAAGAAGCAGAACTGTGTATCACTCTCAACTGCTGAATCTGAATACATTGTTGCTGGATCCTGTTGTGCTCAGCTTCTATGGATGAAGCAAACTCTCAAGGACTATGGCATCAACCTGAAACAAGTACCTCTCTTCTGTGACAACGAGAGTGCCATCAAGATAGCGGTAACATCCCAAATTTTCAATTTGGAATGTTATACATAGATCATCATTGCATATCATATTTTTGTTGCATTTTTGGCTCGATCCTAGAAATTCTACGCAACTCAAGGACCCACGGAGAGAGTTGGGGATTTCGTTATTTTCTTATTTGAGTATTTCTCAAATTTTGAAAATAGGATCATTGATTTTATTTATTTTATCTTCAATTATTTCTACTACCAAAAAATTCGGAGAGGGAATAAAATGACTTTCCCAAAATAAAGAAATAATGAAGACTTAATAAAAAAATCAAATAAGATTTATTTTGGAGTTTTTCGCTTTTTATTTGAATTTAGGAAAAATGCGCGTTTTTCAAAATTGCATTTAGGCCCCAAATAAATGTTCATCTAGTCCGGCTTGATGTTAAAGCCGGGCAAAATTTATTTCGGGATTTTTGGAGTCCGTTTAGTATTCCTTTTCATTTTTCTCCCGAGCGTAATTATTTAAAAAAAAACGCGCACCGACCTACGCGCCGTGCCCGAGCGGGACTCCTCCCGGGGGCGCCTTTATATAGCGCCGCCCCGAGTGCCCCGAGCGCCCTAGCCCACCTGAGCCCACCCCGCTCCCTAGCCGCCAGCCGCCGCCGCCTCCGCCGGAGTTGCACGCCGCCCGAGGTTCGCCGCCGCCTCGAAATCCATGCAGAAAATATTTTTAAAAAAAAAATTATTTTCGTCGGTTTTATTTTCGATTATTTTTTTATTTTATTATAATTTTTTATTTTAGTTATTTTCGGATTAGGTTAATTAACGATTAATTCGTTCGTCGTTTTTCTTTTTCGTCGGATTTTCCGCGGTTATTTTCTGATCGCGATTTCTGATCCGATTTTCGTTTTAGTATAACTTTTCGCTCGTTTATCGGAATCAGGCGATTCAAGCGCCTGGACTTTCGTCTCGAAACCCTCTTTTCGAATAATCTACTTAAACAAGTTTTTGCTTCTGTAAAATTTGACTTAGATCCAGATTAGTAAAACGAAGCTGTTTTCTTTCGCCGTTTGACTTTCGTTGCTTTATTTGATTTGATTCTTTTTGCAAACCGGAGTTCTTAAGTTGAACATTCTGGTTGGATCTTTTATTCGAGTTTTACCTGTGCATTAGCTGAGTACTTATTGTATGCTTGTTTGTTTGTCTGCGATAGAATACCCGGAGTGCGCCGCCTGTTACTTCGAGTCTCTAGATCTCGCGGATCATCAGCAAGGCAAGTAACACTTGATCATACCTTTCTACTACCCAGTTTTTATGCATTAGATCTATCCTCAAACATTGCTTGATTAGGATCTAATTAAATTGTGGGATGGGAAGTAGATGAGATAGTACCTATTACCTATTTTATTATCAAACCTTTGGGAGTTACTTCTACGTTTGATTATTATGCCATGCTATGCTAGTAGACGTGGATTGGGTGAGTGAATATCCATGACAGATGTGACATTGTTAGTTAATGGTTTATTTAAGGTGGCAACCTGAACACACATTTGGGTGGATTGAGGCACCTGGTTTCTATCAGGACTTGCCTGTATTTCTTCGGACCGCTACCCAGGCTCAAAGGGATCATGAGATTATTCAAACTAGAAACTTCCGTGTGCAGCCACATGCTATTATGGGCTCTAGCTGTCACGCCCAATATGCGACCCTATCCAAAAGGAACTCGAAGGTCCCACCAAGGATAGACCCGCATATTGAAACGCATTTTTGCAAGGTGGATATCATTACATCAACATTACATAATAGATGGGGATACATTCAAGAGGCATACAATGCCACACGAACACAACATCACAATACATAAGAGCATCATCCAACTACGGATGAAACACAAACAGAAACTCAAACGACATCCACCCTTCTAGCCCAGGCTGCCGACCTGGAACCTATCCCCTGATCAAAGAAGAAGCAGAAGAAGAACTCAACGCAAGCAAGCATCGCTCTCGCGTCATGATCATCGCGTGAACCTGTACCTGCAACTGTTGTTGTAGTAATCTGTGAGCCACGAGGACTCAGCAATCCCATTACCATGGGTATCAAGACTAGCAAAGCTTAAAGGGAAAAGAAGGGGTAAAGTGGTGAGGCTGCAGCAGTGACTAAGCATGATATGGTGGCTAACATACGCAAATAAGAGCGAGAAGAGAGCAAATGGAACGGTCGTGAAGCTAGCAATGATCAATAAGTGATCCTGAACTCCTACTTACGTCAAACATAACCCAAAAACCGTGTTCACTTCCCGGACTCCGCCGAGAAGAGACCATCACGGCTACACACGCGGTTGATGCGTTTTAAATCGGATCTGGTGTCAAGTTATCTACAACCAGACATTAACAAATTCCCATCTGGCTATAACCGCAGGCACGGCTTTCGAAAGATTATACCCTGCAGGGGTGTCCCAACTTAGCCCATGACAAGCTCTCGCGATCAACGAAGGAATAGACCTTCTCTCAGGAAGACCCGATCAGACTCGGAATCCCAGTTTACAAGACATTTCGACAATGGTAAAACAAGACCAGCAAAGCCTCCCGCTGTGCCGACAAATCCCGATATGAGCTGCACATATCTCGTTCTCAGGGCACACCGGATGAGCCAGACGTCGGGTTGGCATAGACCCTGGTTGCCCAGGGGGCGCCGGACATCGCTCAGGTTGGACCAACACTTAGACAAGCACTAGCCCGGGGGGGCTAAAATAAGGATGACCCTCGGGCTCCGGAAACCCAAGGGAAAAAGGGCTAGGTGAGGCAAATGGTAAAACCAATGTTGGGCCTTGCTGGAGGAGTTTTATTCAAAGCAAACTGTCAAGGGGGTCCCATAAATCACCCGACCACATAAGGAACGCAAAAATCCGGGAACATAACACCGGTATGATGGAAACTAGGGCGGCAAGAGTGGAACAAAACACTAGGCAAAAGGCCGAGTCTTCCACCCTTTACCAAATATATAGATGCATTAATAATATAAGAGATATTGTGATATCCCAACCAAAATCCTGTCCACCATGGAGCAATCTTCAACTTCACCTGCAACTAGCAACGCTATAAGAGGGCTGAGCAAAGCGGTAACATAGCCAATCAATGGTTTGCATAGGTAAGGTGTCAAAGGTTAGAGGTTCATGGCAACAAGGGATGGCTCGATAAACAGATGATAGGTAGCGCAGCAAAGCGATAGAACGAAGCAACTAGCATAGCAATGATAGTAGTGAGATCCAGGGTAGCGGTCATCTTGCCTGAAATCCCGCAAGGAAGAAGAACGAGTCCATGAAGAGGACGAACGGGAGCAGTCGAACGAATCCTTACGAACGCAACATTACCGGAACTAAGAAGCAACACCTGAAAGAAACAAATAACATGGTAAATGCACAAGCATGAACATGGCATGATGCACAAACAAGTATGATGCATGTCCGGTTAAAGAGGCATGGCATGGCAAAGTGCAACAAACAATACTACAAGTTAAGTGGAGATCAATATGCAACGAGTTGCATATTGACAAAACACCACATGCAATTATTTAGTTTGATCTCGGTTATGCTACCAAGCAATATTAAATGTTGTTAAACATGGCAAGAGGTGAGGCATAATAAAACTACCTATCTAAGCAAGTTTAAATGAGGCCGGAACAACAAACAACAAGTCCGGAAAATCCCCATGTGCATATTTTAGATTCGGTACTGTTCTGCCTATTACATAATTTTAGAGTTGTTAAACAGGAAAATAAAGTGGACCATGGTAAACTAGGCATTTTTCTACCCCATTTACATATAAAGTTTATTTAAAATGGAGCTACGGTTATTTAGTTATGAAATAAATCATTTTAACATGCCATCTAGCAAATTTAATCAAATAGCATTTTAAACAAATTTAACATGGATGAAAGTAGCATATTATGAAACTAGACACAATTTTAAGCGTTTTTCATATTTAAATCACTTTAAACCGATGCACCAATGGTGAGTTATTATATGCATGTACATGAGGGGGTTTTCTACAAAACAGGTAAATCTCTGGATAAATAGCAAATTCGCAGGCGCTGAAAAAAAACACGGCCTGGGCCGAAACTGCAGGCTGCGGGGGCGCTCACCATGGGCTTTGGCCCGGTCGGTGGAGCAGGAGGCGGGGCAGGCCGGTTGGGACTTGGATGGAGCAGGCTGGGCCTAGCGCTCGTCCACGCTGGCTCGGAGCGGGTCAACGCAGGCGGGGCGAGCGAGCTGCTGCTGCCCGTTTCTGAAGAACAGAAATAGCAGCAGGTTCAAACGCCGGCGGCTGGGCGCGATGGACTTCGGCGACGGGTGGCTGACGGCGACGCGAGTGCCGGGAACGAGCTGGTCCAGGCGAGGGGTTTCAGATCCGGCGGTGCAAGGGAGCTCCAAGGCGGGGAGGAACTGCAGGGCCATGGCGTGGAGCTCCTGTCCAAGGAAGAGAGAGAGACCTGAGAGAGAGTTGAATATAGAGGGAGGAGGAGGAACGAGGGAAGGAGACGGACGGACAGGGGGGAGGCGGACCCGGCGAAGGGGCGCGGTTCCCGGTGGCGTTGATGGATCTCTAGGACGGTGGAGTTGAGCGGGATGGCGACGGCTCGGCTCCTGTCCAGCAACACAACGGCGAAGCGGGGAAGAAGCTCCTGATGCGGGACTGCGAGGACGGGCGCGCTCGGGAGGAGAAGAGGAGGGCGACGACGCTGCCGGAGTTGGGGTCCTCGGCCGCGGGATGTGGAAGGAGGAGCTCGTGCTCCTGGTTTCTGCTCGGGAGGCGCGAAGCAGAGGAGACCGGCGCCTGGCGGGCTGTGCAGGGCCGAGGAGGCTCGAGGCTGCAGGGAGCTCCAAGGCGCGGGAAGCAACGGGTTGGCGAGGAGGCTTCGGAGATGGCCAGATCAGGCAAGTTCGTGTCGGGGAGGCGACCTGCGGGGTCCGGCGGCGCGGGAATTTGGAGGAGAAGGTGCTCGGGCATGAGGAGATCGACGAGCTCGGGGCCTTGGGCGGCTTCACGATCCATTCGGGATCGAGGGGAGAAGAGGTAGGCTTCGGGCGCCGGGGCAAGAAGTAGAGGAGGAGCTCGGGATCGAGGCTGCTGTGATTTGGGCGGCGCACAGAACAAGGAAGGTGGTCAGAGATCTGGCTTGGGTTGGAATGGATCAGGAGGGGGCTGCAGCTCTGGTTGGTCGGGGTGGACTGGATCGGGAGGATCCCGAGGACGATGCGGGAGAGTGGCGGCGGCGGGAGACGGGATGGATGGATTGGCCTAGGGTTTGGACAAAATATATACATTAAGTGGATTATGTTAGGGGCTACCTCATCCCTGTGATCGTAATCGGACGGTCACGAATAAAATAGTTAGGGAGCCCAATTAACAAAACGGAGATGTTTTGTAGACGTTAGGGGATGATCCGGACACAACGGTAGCGACAGTCCGGTTTGGGTCAAGGGGAGTTTTTTGGACGCGCGAGAGGGGTCTATGCACTGTGCAAAGAGGGGTTAGGCGGTCACGATCAAGAGGGGAGCGAACACCCGATTGGCCTGGAACAGTCAACGAAGGCAAAGCGGTCAAGAGGGAAGGTGATGAAGGCAACGGGAGAAACGTCAACGGCTAACGAATGCAAGTTTTAAAACATGACGGCAACGGAGTGCTAATGCGATGCAGATAAAGACACGATGAAATGCAACAAACAAATAAATAACACACGACAACAACGAAATAACTGGAAGGCTTCTGAAGCGTCGGTCTCGGGGCGTTACACTAGCATAGTTGACTAAGTTGTGCGAACTCTTACGGGGTGGACTAGCAGATGTAGGGGATGTAGGTTGGTACAGTCTACCCCTTATGTAAGGTGCAAGTGCTTCTGAAAGACTATGTCTCGGTCATCCGTTTCTCAAACACCATGTAGTGCGAGAAACCAAACGGAGGCGATCGAGTCATGCGGGGAAAAGTGCGCAAACCTCTGCAGAGTGTATAAACTAATCATGGTTAGCCGTGTCCCCGGTTATGGACATCTTGAGTATCTAGTACTTGATTATCATGTGAATCTCATCATGTTACTATAATTAATATTGTTGGGTTTTAATGAGTACTTTTTAATTGGGATTGAGAATGCTGTCAACCATTCTCAATGTCTAACAACCACCATGATAGTTAAATGAATTTATTCCTTTGCAGTAGGGAAAAATTGGCTTTATGCAAAAACTGTAACCATAGAGCTTTACCACCAGCCAAATATGCATGTAGTATAGCCTATCTCCATTGTTATTCTCTATGTGTTACATTGCTAGCATATTCCATGTGCTGACCCGTTTTCGGGCTGCAACGTTTCATGTTGCAGACTTTTCAGATGATGAGTAAGGTGCTTTTAGGTCGTGGTTCTATACTCAGTGATGCCGTTGGAGTTGATGGACTCGCTTATCTTCCATGCCTTCCGTTGTTATTGTTTTAGATGGCCTTAAGCCATATTTATTTCAGTAAGTTCTCTTTTGAGACATTCGATGTAATAAGTGTGTGATTGCTACTCTGTTATAAATCCTCCAAGTACTGTGTGGTGTCAGCATTACTGATCCAGGGATGACAGTGAGCATAGAGATCAGACTGTTTGAGGTCTGGTTGCTACAATAGCCAACAATCCAGTCCAGCACTCGAAGACAAAGCACATTGAAATTCGTCATCACTTTCTCAGAGATCATGTCATGAAGAAAGATATTGATATCATTCGCGTCAACACTGAAGAGCAACTGGCTGATATCTTCACAAAGCCCTTGGATGAGAAAAGGTATTGCAAGTTACGGTGTGAGCTAAATATCTTGGAATCCTCTAATGTCCTGTGAACAAGCACACATCCTTACACTTATGCATGTTGATGACTTAGATGTGCAACACACAAAGTAATGTATATCTTCAATCAATGAAGACTTACACTTTGAGTGTGAATACATTAACATGGAATTTGACTTCGGAGCGCCACGATAATTGTGCGTCGTGTCTGGGTCTAATACTTCCTATAAGGTGGGTAACGCCACCACCAAATTTCTTTGTTTGAAGTGTTTCACTCATGGCGTTATTTTTGCAATGACTTCGCGTTTGATTTGTCTTCAGTTTCAATTTATCTTCATGATTTTCTTCACTATGATGATCTGATTGCATATATATATATATATACTAGTGTTCTTTCCTCTACAGCATTCACTTATAGCTATGTCTTCAAGTTGAATCTTTTGAACTAAGTGAATGTGATCGGACCCTAACCTCTCTATGCTTTCGATCTCAAACTCTATCTGTCCAAATCATATGCATTCTATTGAAACTGTCGAATGTCTTCTTTGCGTCCTAGTCAGCAGAAGGCACAGAGACAAACATTAAATCTGTTTTAAATGACTTATCTTTATTGTTGAAATTCGGAGAAGCCGGAACAACTCTCCGACATGCCTGGCGGGCGTGGGAACGTGGGACAACTCTGAGTATGTTGCATGCTTGCCACGTGCCCCTCAGATGTGAACCGCCAGGGGCACCAGCGTAATTGCGCTGTGCCGCTCACCTACTTATAAATACTTGTCCCCTGCGGTAAAGAAATCATTCTTCCACCTCTCCACCTCTCCACCTCGTCAAAACCCTAGCGCCACCGCTAGCTCTCGACGACACCTGCGACGAAGCGCTTAGCTGCCGCGACTTCTCCGACGACGTCCTCAAGCCGGCCGCGGACATCGTCCTCTCCGCCGTCGCCATAGGTGTCCTCCGTCGCAAAGTTAGGGCACGGTGGGCTGAACTGCTCGGTCTCCTATTCATCCCATCTAGCAGTTCTTCGTGCGGTAATTATAACTCTATTTTTACCACCATTTTGATCTTCAAGATTCATCCTATTTACCGAAAGTGGTTTCTGGCTATACAATGTTAGATCTATTCTGTCTGCATCTCATACTGCCTAGTCTATTCACTTGAATTACATGTCTAGTTTGATTCCTCACTTGTACTTATTCACGGATTTGTACAAATCTGGAACCAACTCACATCACATAAGTGAATGTCTTCGCATCATGAGGTTAATGTCTTCAAACTGATTTATCTTCAAAATCTTCTGAGAATGCATATGACCTCTTCCCCTTCCCTCGCATCTCTAATGCTGTCACAAGTACATGTCCGTGGGAGAATCCCTTGGTTCTCATAGTCTGCATTCGTTTGCAGAATATTTACAGCATCATATTAACTCTCCTGAAGCCAGTTCCTGCTTGACCAGCAAGCATAAGTCTCTGAAGCCATTGAACATCTTGAAGCCATTCAGTTTGAAGTTCATGGCTGCAGAAAAATCAGCAAGGAAGGGTGGCAGACAGCGCAGAGAAGGAACATCCAAAGATCTGCCTGATGACCTAGCAGAGCTCTACAAGACAGATCCTGAAGAAACTTATCATCAGCGCAAGACACGAATCCAATGGATTCGACGCTATTGGGCTGAAGAATGGTTCAAGTACAAGTTTGTGACCAAGGAATATGCAGAGAAGAATGCTATCAAGAGACCTTGGGGTGATATTCTCTATCGAGGACTTCAACCCAAGAACAGAGCTGAAGCTATTGCGCAAGGCTTCTATCCTTGCATGGTTCGTGGACCTCAGCCTGAAAACGCTGATCCCACTTCATTCCTCTGGTGTCGTGAGGATGCTCTCTTCAAGCGCAACCTTCAGTTCACCCAGGCTTCGGCCAAGAAGAACAAGAAGTCATTGGGATTGGACTTCAACCTTAGTCCCTCTGCTCCCCGTGCTGACGGCTCCCGTGATGCAAAACCAAATGTCATCGGCCCCTTCTCCACTGATGGCCTCATCACTTATATCTTGGTCCAAGGTGCCAGGGTAGATCATTCTGACAATGATGCTGACACTGATGAAGCCCCAGCTCCTCCTCCAAAGCCGCAGAAGCAAAAGAAGCAAAAGGCTTCTAAATCAGCACCTCCAAAAGCTTCTCGTGCGAAGTCACTGGCCACTGCACCTCCTGAAGACAGTGTGCAGTCTGAAGATCAATCTCGTATCTCCAAGAGCACGGAGAAGAAAGGGCAAATTGTCAGGCATACTGATCAAACCTTGACTCCTGCTGCCATTCTGCGTGAAGAACCCATTGATCTGTCCAGTGATGAAGATATTGCTGATGATGCCCTTGAGCAACTGATAAAGAGCAAGGAAGAAGCAGAAATCTTCAACAACTTGCCTCTCTTTGATGTGGCAATCATCCAAAACTTCATTGATGAGTGGTTCGACACCCCCAATCTCAGCTTTGAAGATTTACAGCTTCCCATTGGCCTCAGCGTCGCCTTCAATGCCGCCATTGCTTCTGAGCTAGCTCTCGCTCAGCGCATCTTTGAGCTGAAGAACAAGATTTATTATGAGAAGGCTCAATTCAAGAAGCATGTGGTCAAGCTAAGTGTTCAAGACGTCAGAAACTTCAAGGTCATGCTGCATGAACTCAAAGAAGCTTTTCTTAAGAAGCGTGAAGAAGCTTAGGGCTCTCGTGAGCGCATGAAGAGTTTGGCTGATAAGTGTGTGCTTGCCTACAATGAGGCTGAGAAGCGCAAGTCAGTTGGCCGCCCTGGCATTGACCCCAGGATGGCTACAAGGAAAAAGAAGAAGCTTCCCGCTGACCAGCCTGCACCTTCAAGTCAAGAAGCCCCTCACATTATCTTCCCAAGCAGCATGACTGGCTCGAAGCCAAAGGTCACCACAACCGCTTCAGAACAGAAGAAGACGAGGGCTGTCGAGGGTGAAGCCGGAAAGAGGAAGCATGCTGAAGCCTCTGATGCCGCTCCCTCCAAGGAGAAGCGCAAGACCAACAAGACTAGGGCTGCTCCCATAGAGCCCTTAGTTGTTGAACCCATTTCAGTGGTTCGCCCTGCGTCAGAACATCAAGAAAGAAGGATGATAGTTCATGAGCCTGCTCCCACAGAGGCTCATGAAGCTGAAGATATTCCAGCAGCTGACCCCACCGCTGCTGAAGACATTGGTCAGGATGACAATGTTGAAGATGATGAAGTTCTTCCTCAGATCGAACACAGCGTGGTATCATCGCCTGTTCTTACGAACAGCAAACTCATCAGCATTGATCATCCTCTGACACCAACTTCTCAGGATGCATCATGGGCTGATCACCCACAGCAACAAGACTCCCCAAGTACTCCCCAACAACAACAACAAGCTACACCACCCGTGCAAGAAGAAGATGAAGACTTTGAGGCCCAGCCAACTCCATCTCCAAAGGCGTTGCCAGCATTTCGCAGGCTTCGCAAAGGACAAAGGCCTCAAGTCCCTCTTTTGAGCGTTCCAGAAGGAGAAGTGCAACGCCCACCTGTTGCACGTCAAGTATTTTCTGAACCCACTCCAACTGTGAACGTCTCCGAGTTTGAAGCCAAGCTGCTGAAGACATTCCGGCTGCATCAGCCGAAGACAATCGAGAAGACGTACATGTCCCTACTTCCCCCGTTACTGAAGAAGTTGTTCCTGATGTGAACGTGCCAGTGCCCGACCCTCCTGTTCATCTAGAGGAGATTGACAATGTTGAAGCTGCCACCACCAACGCCAATGAAACCAATGACATAGCCATGGCTGACGCTAATATGGAGCCTGCATCTACCAGTGTGCCTGAAGATAATGAGGCCACTGTGCCGGAAGCCAATGAGGCCACTGCACCTGAAGCTAATGAGGCAACTGCTTCTGAAGCACCTGTTGTGCA
Organism: Triticum aestivum; assembly: GCF_018294505.1. Lineage (NCBI taxonomy): Eukaryota > Viridiplantae > Streptophyta > Magnoliopsida > Poales > Poaceae > Triticum > Triticum aestivum. Next base: position 297,217,664 of record NC_057795.1, on the reverse strand, counting down.
GCCTGAAGCCTCAGCTGTTGCCCCTGCTCCTGTTCCGCCACCAAGGCCCCATACAATTGAGCAAGCTTACAGTCATGGTCAGCTAACCACTGTCCGATGGCCCATTCTGGTACCTCTGCCTACTGCCTCTGGACCTCAATTTGATTATCATGTTGAGCATAGGCCTCAGGTCCAGAAGCCAAAGCCAAGACTGCCAAGGTTTCCAGGTATTGCAAACTCACCAGGGTCCTTCAATGCTAATGGCTTCAAGAGCCACAATACCTTCTTTGACAGCGCCAAGAACCCCTACTCAAAGCCAAAGATATCATCAGATCGTTTCTGGAGCTATCAACATCGAAGGTATTACTCCTGCATTTTGTATGATCAAGGGCGCATTTTCCCTCATATGCGCCTTGACACTGAATCCATTGCTGGACTGCCGTGCTTAGAAGAAGCACTTGATTGCTTTCGTGATGCTGGTCTGCTCAACTTTGTGACAGACAAAGAACACTAGAATGAAGAGGTATTGCTTCAATTCTACGCTACTCTACACATTCGCGGTTACAACAGAGATATCAAGACATGGGTCCTCGAGTGGATGACCGGAAATGTTCATCATGAAGCCAAAGCTCTTGACATCATCGAGCTTACAGGGCTAGCCACTCCTGGAGAGCTATATGAACCTGATTGTCAGCTACACCGCAATGCATTGGAGAGCATCTTCCATAAGCCAGAACCCAACATGAGCCAGATGTTGAGCATGATGAAGCCCTTGCCATTTGACGCTGAATATCCAATAGAGTTCTTTGTTGAAGACCTTGAGTATCTGCCACGCACAATATATCATATCATCAGGTGAACTCTATGGCCTCTCAAAGGACATTCATCAGCGGCCAAGCTTGAAGGAGCTATGAATACTTTGGTCTTCTACATTCTCAATGGCATCAGCTTCAATACTCAAGAATTCTTCATCAGGCAACTTGCTGCTTCTGGATCTGACCTATTTGGTCTGAAGTTCAATGCTCCATGGGTCATGCGCCTCATCAAGCGACACTCATCTGTCAACTATCAACCCTCTGCTCGCAATCATCTGATCTTTTTACCAGAGGTTGATATGTCAATTGAAGCCATATACTCTGACCCTGCCAAGAAGCCTCTTTGTCTTCAGAATGTCGAGCACCAAAGCTTCACTCAACCCATTGAAGGCGTCCAAGCAGCAACACGAATCTATCCATTGGCTGGAAATACTCGTCTGCCTCATCGAGCACCTACTGAAGCCACTGAAAGTGATAGAGGCAAAGGTGTCCCGTCTTTCGATGAGATGGTGGATTTCGCTTTGGTGGAAGTCGACTTTGACGATCCGACTACGAACGTGCGAGGACGTCGCGCCTTAGCAATCGCTAAACCAACTTCGAGAGGTTATTGACCATGCCGGAGCACGATCAACCTGACCACGAGGGTCTGTCTCCTGCGAGCAAACAAAGAACAAGCAAGAAACTGAGATTGCAATATGGATACTGCGAATATAAGATGAAAGCTTTATTGATCAAGGTGGGGTTCTGTGACGCCTTTGTCTGGTCGTTGAACACAAACGAAGTACGCGAAGTTGCAGCTATGGCGAACTTTAATCTAAACAAAACCCAAAGTCTAAACGGTTCCCTAAGGGCTGTATATATGGAGGAAGAGGGGGGGGGGGATTTCGTGGCCCTTGGTGGAGGGGTCCGAAATCAACCCTATCTCTTGTTTCCCCTCACATACGGACTCTAAAAATAGCCTATACTTATGTATTTCGAAATTACATGGGCCTGGCCCAATAATAAGGTGACGCAGCACCTAGAATAGCCTCGGGACGAAATTTATGAAGTGGCATCTTGTATATTTCGTCCAAGGCTTCATGCACCCATTATGGTGGCTCCAAAGTCCTGAAATCATCACTTGTAACTCCGTTCTTGTTCCCCTTGCGCATGCCATCATCTCCATGCTTGTTCGTGCTCCAATGTCCATCCTTCTCCAAGCTAGGCCCTTCATTTGTAAGCAAAACAAATGTATCCAATTTAGGCAGCATCATATTCTCATGAACATTAGAATCATTACCAAGAAACGAAAGTACCTGATAATTTAATTGGCGGGCGCGTGCTCTAGTAATTGGTCCAGTATATGTAGCAGTAGGGGTTGTGGGTGTAACAATGGTATTGATGTCCTCATCAGAAAGCACCATTGCCCAAAGGCCTCGGAAGCGCTCTCGTGTTCTCAATGACCGAGAACTTCTTGTGGCCCTTCATCAGAAACAGGATAAGCATCACTATTGGCTCAAGAGACAGATGCAAAGCCTCTTGGTGGATGTCAATCGCATTCGTAACCTTGCCACCAAGAATGCCTTTGTTGCTCATGAGACTTGCCGACGATCATGGAAGAGTTTGACCCTGCTTAGTGCTGAAGTAGATCTTCAAGACGATGGCTTCAATGAAAGATTCTAGTTTGACTCCACTCCATGGACTGCTGCCCTTCGTCGCACTCCATCTCTTGAAGACTCTGACTATTCTTCCTCCGTGGCAATTGTCAATGCCAGAGTGATCGATGATGAAGATGATGCTACTTCACCACCTCCTACTACTCCATGCATCGACACTGCACCAAGTACGTCTGCACCGCCAACAAACGACGACAACCCTGCTGCTTCACCTACTCATGAGGACGAGTAGATGCTCTATGTCTTCAAACCTTTTTGGTCCTTACTGACAAAAGGGGGACAAGCGTATGAGTTGATAGTCTTCAAGCGGGTTCATATGGGCGGTTGCATTATATTTTGCCTCGTGCTTACAACTCTTGCGTTTGAAACATTTGGTTCTTTGAGTTGTAACACTTAAACTTGATGGTCGTCTGCTACTTATTTGCTTTACTGTGATGCGATGATAAATTCCGCATGTGCGATGATAACTTCCGCACTTAGATCATTCTGTAGACGTCCATTTTTCATTATGCATGTCATCCTACTTGCTATATCATTACATGCATGATGAATTATCTTCATGAGTTGAAGAGGATATCCACAAGTACAACCTGCCATGTGCATTTGCATTCCAAAAGCAAATTACTTATATGCACATCTTTAGGGGGAGCCCTTGCTACTTATGAAGACAATACCCTATCCTTTACGATTTCACATACTTTATCCCCGTTGAAAACTTCAACCAGTTTGTCATCAATCACCAAAACGGGGGAGATTGTAAGTGCATCTAGTGCCACCCCTAGTTGGTTTTGGAGTATTGACGACAAAGTTGGTTGAGGGACTAATGTGTTTGTGAGAATTGCAGGATAACGCAGGTAGTGTCCCTCATTGATTCGGTTTACCTACCGGAGATGACCCCTAAAAATGTATGAAGACATTGAAGACAATGGTGGTATGAGAAGATATTCATATTGAAGACTATGACATGAGAAGACATTACATGAAGACTATGGAGCGCGAAGACTGTGTGGTTTCATTGTTTCCTTTTCTTATTTGTTGAGTCATAGGAACCACCGTACTGTTAAGTGGGGTCCAAGTGAACTAAGTCAGAGTGACTGAAGTGATGCTCAACCCAAATCCTATGTCTTCGAGCGAAGACAATGAGAGCAAATCTTATCCAGAGCTGGATGAGTCAGCTTTGCTTGTAGCCCAAGTAAAGTTGTCGCGTGTGTTTGAAATCTGACCGTTGGAACACGTGTCAGTTCCTTAGTGACCCAGTGTCATTTCGGATAAATCAGGTCGGGTTGCCTTGTGGCTATAAATAGCCCACCCCCTACACCATAAATTGGTGGCTGCTCAGAGTTTTTGCACGAATTTTGTCGTTTGAGCGCAACCCACCTCGAAGCCTTTGAGAGAGAGAAATCCTTGCGAGGACAAAGCCCAAACACCCAGAGCCAAAGAGTGTTAGGCATCACTGAAGTCTTTCTGTCTGTGTGACCTGAAGACTTATTACACTTGAGGACTGTGAATCCTCCAGCCGGTTAGGCGTCGCATTCTGAGCATCCAAGAGTCATTGTGGATTGCCGGTGAACGAAGTCTGTGAAGGTTTGGAAGTCTACCTTGAAGACTTACCAGAGTGATTGGGCGAGGACTGGGTGTCCTTAGCTCAAGGGGAATAAGGTGAAGACACGGTCTTCTGAGTTAAATCTTAGCCTCCCTAACCAGACATACAGTTGTCACAACAGCTGGAACTGGTCCAACAAATCATGTGTCTTCAACAAGGGACTGGTTCTCTCCCTTCCTTCCTTTACTTAAGTTTGTCTTCGTGAAGTCATTGCCTATCTGTGTATCTGTTTGACTTCATTGCTTGACTACCACTGTTGATTGGCTTCATACTATCTTCCATCCTGATCCTTACTACTTAGCTGCTATTAGTCCTGTACTTTCACATCATTGCATACTTGACTATGGCTTGCTTATGGTAGTTTATCTTCCGCTGCATATCAACTAGGTCATTTCTATTGTTTGTCTTCGAAACTTCCAAGTTTTGAAGACTTTCATAAAAATCGCCTATTCACCCCCCTCTAGTCGATACTAGCACTTTCAGAGTTAAAGGTGAATTTAAACTCATTAGCAAATATGCTTCTATGGTTACCACTCAAGCTGAGCAAGTACTTAAAGCTCAAAGTGATTTGCTTGAGGAATTAAATAATCAACATGACTTTGCTGTTAGAGTGGCTACTAGAACTGGTAAAATGACTCAGGAACCTTTGTATCCTGAAGGCCACCCTAAGAGAATCGAGCAGGATTCTTAGAGAAATAATTTAGAGGTACCTAATTCTTCTAAAAAGAAAAAGAAAAACGATATGACTTTGCATGCTTCTAGTGAACTTGTTGTAGACACACCTGAGAATCCCAATGATATTTTTATTTCTGATGCTGAAACACAATCAGGTGATGAACATGAACCTAGTGATAATGTTAAAGATAATGTTCATGCTCAACCTAGCAATAATAATGATGTAGAGATTGAACCTATTGTTGATCTTGATAACCCACAATCAAAGAATCAACGTATTGATAAAAGAGATTTTGTTGCTCGGAAGCACGGTAAAGAAAGAGAACCATGGGTTGAGAAACCCATGCCCTTTCCTCCTAAACCATCCAAGACAAAGGATGATGAGGATTTTGAGCGCTTTGCTGAAATGATTAGACCTATCTTCTTACGTATGCGTTTAACTGATATGCTTAAATTAAATCCTTATGCTAAGTATATGAAGGATATCATTACAAATAAAAGAAAGATACCGGAAGCTGAGATTTCCATCATGCTTGCTAATTACATTTTTAAGGGTGGAATACCAAAAAAACTTGGATATCCAGGTGTACCAACTATACCATGCTCCATTAAAAGAAACTAGCAGAGTGGCCCGCTCGATGCGCGGGCTAGGATTTTTGAAGTTAAATTTTAAGAATATTTCTCTTAAAGTACGAATGCAACTAATTGTGGAGACATATTTTTAGTATTATAATTTCGTTAATTTTGTTCTTTAATATTTTTTTATTTTATTGATATATGAATATATTGGTGCTTGTTCATCCTTTAATTGCTAATTATATTCATTCCATAATAATTATGGCTTTATGATCGACTGCATTATTATTATACTTTTAAACTGAATGCATCATTAAAAATATTATTGTATATTTTTGCTAACATTTTTATCATGTTGTTTATTTTTTTATGTAAAGAGTAATTTGTTACTGATTTGTAGGATTGGAAGATTTTTGTATTGTTTCTGTAATGTACTTTTTTATTGTGAGAAATCGGCTTACATTTTTAGAAGGCTTATTTGTTTATATAGACATGCAGCATAGTACCAAGGGTAACCTTTTGTATCTTTATTGTGTTTAAGAAACAGATCATATGTGGACATATTTCGGTGTCGGATACTCCTTTTGTTCCTAAATTTAAGTCTTTTTTATAGATTTCAATGCGAACTACATACGGTTGTATATAATTATATTTTAGAGCGTGAATTCGCTTATTTTGCAACGTATGTAGTCCGTAGTGGATTTTCTAGACTTTTATTTAGAAACGGAGGTAGTAGATTTTTTTAGGGTGTACTAATATGAAATGAAGTGATTACCTTGCTATTGTTTTCTTGCTTCCGTATGCTCAGCAGTACCAAGGGTGCCTTACATTTTCACGTCACATTGTTTCCTCACAGTTTGCACAGTACAAACCCCTGAAAAACAAAAAACAAAGTTTCCATAGTACGTAAGTGGTCTCATGTGTCCCATCAGCATTACTCTTCACTTTACCCATTCTGTAGTCTTATAGACTTCTCCGACCGTTCTTCTTTCTTCACACAAGTGAGAATTTTCTTGTCCGATCCCCTTTCTTCTCAGTGAAAATTTGCTATTGATGTTTATCTCCCGTCTGCATTCGTCCTAACTTGAAGCCACCCCGCATCTGGTGCTTCCACAGGGCGACCATCGACCGCGGCTAGTTTTCCTCCTTGTACACCTCCTACAGGCTGGTAAATGGCAATGTAGGGTATCATGCCCAAGGATCTGGAGCGCCAGGTAGGAGGCGAGATCGTCGATCTGCACGGTGTCGTTGATGTTGTAGTCTGTGCAATTGATTCGGTCATGGATTTCATCTCCCTCAGGTCTACAATTTGCTTGGATCCAGCTTTAGTATGAGCATGCTAGTGTTGTTTTCTTCCCTGAGCGTGCAAGCCAGACCCATGGACAATATTTCCACTGGAGGTAGCTCTAACGTCCTCCTCATCCTTCAAAGCGGCAACATTATTCGAATGTGAACTGCAGGTCCATTTTTTCGCTTTTCCTTACCGTGTCATATTTTTCCTTTTCCTTAAGGAAATGACTATTATTGATAATATTTTTTTGTGCAATTTTTGAAGAAGATACATAGTAGCTACTAATAAGTTAGTCAACATTTTGTAATGTAAGTATATATTTGAGCAGACACACCAATGCAAAATTATTACTATATATATGTACATAGATACATAGATACATACATACATACATACATACATACATACATACATATATATATATATATATATATATATATATGTATATATATTCATTGTATTACCATGTATACTGGCTATTCTTTTTTTGATTTGGTTGATGACAGTAATTTGTGAATGAGAAATACTCCCTCCGTCCCATAATACAAGACGTTATTACTTCCAATATGTGAGTTGTAGTGTTAGTTTGTTTATAACCCCCTCTACTTTTTTCCGGGCTTGGGACCGGCATTGGCAGTGTTAGGCCCCCCTACCCCTCTTAATATTCAACAAACTTACGAAAGAATTTGTACAGTTGTGATTAGCTATAGTTGAAATATTTGGCAGAGGATACTGAATATATAATAATTTAATATGAAGACCAGTCTGATTGCATTGTAATATGAATTATAATAATTTTCCCATGGTTTCACTATCGGTTTTCATGAAATACTAAGCTCGCACAATAAAACCCAAGATAATTTATTTTCTCGATGTTTGGTAGTAATGAACTATATCCACGTGTATAAAAATTAATAGATAATAGTGGAATATGAAAATAGGTCTGATAGCATTGTACATATGCAATATTACAATGTCCCGATACTTTTCCTATTTGTTTTTATGAAATAATAAGCTTGTAGAATCAAGTATTACATAATATAGATTTTTGATGTTTGGTAGTAATGCAGTATTTCCACCTGTTGATGCATGTTTGCATTACTTTGGCAGGGTAGTAGACGATATTCGACCTTCTATATCATGTTAGCATAGTTAAGTCAGACTTTATTTGTAAACAGATTTTGAAGTGTAGTAAGTTCCTATATATGTAATTCTTACATAATAGTAAAGATTCATGTAGTGAAAGAAAAACATCATGTTGAAATTCTGTTATTTGTTCATACCTTTAGAATATTTCTGTATAGACTATGTTCTTGACCACATCATCCTCATTGCTATCTTCATCATCTATCATTACCAGCAGTCCCTCCCTTTTTGTTACTCTTGAGAAGGCTACGTATAACTGTCCATGTGTGAAAACTTGTTTAGGTAGATATAGTCCTACTTTGTTTAGAGATTGTCCCTGGCTCTTGTTGATAGTCATAGCAAAGAAAACTGATATAGGATATTGTCTCCTTTTTAGTACAAATGGGCACGCTGATTCAGTTGGTGACACGACTATTCTTGGAATATATACTTTTTCTCCCACATGGGTTCCAGTTATTATCTGTGCTTGAATGAATCTTCTTCCAAGATGAATAATCATCATCCTTGTACCATTGCATAACCCAACATTTTGGTTGATATTACGTAGTAGCATCACAGGTATGCCTACTTTTAATTTCAGCTCGTGATTTGGGATTCCAAGAAATGGTAAGCTATTCAGGAATTCGGTTGGATATAATAATTCTGTTTTTGCATTGAAGGTAGTTGCTTTGCATACTGTGTCACAGCTTCGATAAGTTTTCTCTTCACCTTGTATCTGATCCATTATGTATTCATTTATATCATGAACTGTTTCATTTCTGGGACATAATATTGCTCTCTCTTCTAAGTATTCTCGTTGGCTATACATGTCCTGCAAATTGGGATATATGCTCTCCATAATTGTTTTTTTGGATCATGTCCTTTCTTGAGAAGTATGTCATTTGGTATGTTTTTCAATTCCTCGCCTTCTGATGATGTATTTTTTCCATCGCAATATTGAGAATCCACTCTTCAAATTCTTCTACCCTTTGTTTCTTTGATTAATCATTTGTTGTGCAGTTCAGCCGCATGTTTTTTGTTCGCTTCATTACATGGAAGTTCTTCCAAAGATAAGATCTTTTAATGGATGCAGTGACTATGTTGTGTCTTCTTCCTGGTATAACAGGAAGGATCTGGCGGGTGTCCCCTCCTAGAACCATTGTCATGCCACCGAATGGCCTGTCGCTGTTGTTCACATTTTTATGTCTTAATATATCCCTTCCTATCTAGCGCCTCAAAACATATCTTGTTTGCCATTGGAGCTTCATCCCATAGTATCAGCGACATCTTTTTTAGTAGGTCTGCCAAGTGTGAACCCTATTTGATGTCACACGTTGACTCTTCTGTAAGGATCAGTGGAATGTGGTGTGGGAAACGCCGTACCCGGTTCAGGGCGACGGCTTTGTGTTATAAAGACAGGGGCGCGACTCCCTGATAGCGTACAAGTTGTTGGGATAGAGACTTGAGATACAAGGGATAAGCTACTTGGAGTACGAGGGATAAACTAGAGAGAGAATATTGTTACAGAGAATATTTATCTAGTCTATCTAGCCTATGCGGTTGGCTAACCGAACCATCTTGAGCTGGGCCTGCCGAACCACCTTGACACCATACAATGTTATTTAACACCCTCCCTTAATCACAACTTGGTCAAGTTGAGATTACGCTTGAACTCTTCAAAACTTTTTGTAGGCAATGCTTTTGTGAAGCCATCTGCATCCTGATCTCGTGAATGCACAAAACGAATATCCAATTGTCTCTTTGCAACTCTTTCTCTGACAAAATGGAAATCTATCTTGATGTGTTTTGTTCTGGCATGAAAAATTGGGTTAGCAGATAAATAAGTAGCGCCTAGATTGTCACACCATAAACATGGAGTTTTAGTGTGCTTCACACCCAGCTCTCTCTCAACATGGACTGAACCCAGATAATCTCAGCAGTGGCATTTGCTAATGCTTTATACTCAGCTTCAGTGGTAGATCATGATATAGTAGCTTGTTTCTTTGCACATCATGATATAAGATTTGGTCCAAAGAAAACTGCAAATCCACTAGTGGAGCGTCTGTCATCTATACATCCTGCCCAATCAGAGTCAGAAAAAGCACTGACAAGAGTTTATGAAGATTTGGTGAATGTAAGACCAAGATTCATAGTATCTTTCACATATCTCACTATGCGCTTGGCAGCAGTCCAATGAATAGTAGTAGGTGCATGAAGAAATTGGCATACTTTGTTTACTGCAAAGGATATATCTGGCCTTGTTAAGGTGAGGTACTGGAGTGCTCCTACTAGACTTCTATATCTAGTACTATCCTCTTGACCCAAGAGATCTCCCTCTTCAAGTGACAATTTTTCTGTGCTAGACAAAGGAGTTGGAGAGGCTTTACATCCTTGTAAGCCAACTCTTCTTACCAAATCAGCAGCATACTTTTCCTGAGAGAGATGAAGGCCATCTTCAGTGTTCTTTACCTCAATCCCTAGGAAGAAATGTAGGTCTCCCAGATCTTTAAGAGCAAACTCAGCACTTAGGTCCTTCAACAATCCTGTCACTGCTTCATTAGATGAACTTGTGACAATAATATCATCAACATAAATAAGAACAAAAATGGATGTTTTGGACTTATCTATTATTTAATTAAAACAAGAGTCAAACAAGACACCACGTGCGTCCACATAGATTAAATTATCTTGATCCTTAATTTTGTTTATCGATGGCTGAGATTAAAAGATGCAAACATTACGTAAAAAATATGTACACGTACAAGTATTAGAACATGGCACATACAAATAGTGCACACAGGTTTAAAAGAGCGTTCAGGTCCATCGAAACAAAACTAGCACGCACAAACAAAAAAAACCTTCACATCAATGGGTCAAGGATAACAACAAACAATAGTCAAACCTAGACAAATAAGGAATCTAAACAAATAAGGACAGCCACCAGACCACGTGAGGAAAGTTCCAAAACAGAAACGATTACATGCAGATAAGACAAGTTTACAATATGATCTCCACACGGTCTCGGACACCCCAACCTAGACACCTTAACCCATTATATAAACAAGTGCACCTGGCCGCACAAGCACCCAACAAACAAGTAGAAGTCGGCAACCACGACGACTTGAACAAGGCACACACAACTCGACATCCACACCGAAAGCCACCTCCAGCCGCTTCTTTTGACTTCCAACAAAGTCACGCCAGAGCACAGTCGACGCCCGACAAAGTTACGCCCAGCTGCTACAATCCACGTCGAAAGAAGTGACCGCAAAGCACTTCTGGCCTGCATCATCAGATTGGTAATTTTATTTAGTATGCTTACTTTCTTTTCGTTAGAAATCTTCATAAATAGTATATCAACTGACAAATTGTTCCTGTTAATTTTGAAGACATAACACTATGGCATACAAGAAGTTGAGCGACTTAACTACAAGGGGACAAAATTGGAACATTCAAGTGAAAGTAATGAGAATGTGGGATTCGATCAATCCTACGACCGATGAGCTTATTAGCCTAGATATGATACTAATGGATGAGCAGGTTTGTTTTTTAATATATTTAATTGGAATCTTTCTGTCACATGAAGCAACAATTACTAACCATATTTTATTCTTTCAGCAGGGTGAAATAATCCATGTTACTATCTGGAAGAATCTTATAGACGCTTTTAGATCAAAGATCAATGAAAAATCTATTTATGCATTCAGCAATTTTAAGGTCGTGGAATCCACAAAATATAGGCCAGTGAGCAATGACATTAAAATATTTTTTGCATACAATACAAAGGTAAAGGAGATAAAAGAATCTTCAGAAGTTTTCCCAGATTATTGCTTCGAGTTTGCTACCATCGAGACACTAGAAGAAAGGGCAGAAAAAGATACACAATGCTCAGGTATGTTTATAGTTGTAATTTCGACTTCGAAATAGTTGATATTCTAATTGTTATATCACTAATATCCAAATATGCAGATGTCATTGGACTACTAACACAAATGAAGCCTGTGGAGACAAGAATAACAAAGAAGAACCAACAACCTTCATATATCCGCGAGATTGAAATCCTAATGCCAGAGTAAGTGCATATGCATATGCATGTCTCAAATTTAACCAAACCTCCCCGTGTGCACTAACTTCTCGTATTAAATGCTTTTGGGGTGATAAAATCAGAATCACGTTATGGGGAAAGTTTGCTTATTTTTTGACCGAGGATGTAATCGGCAGCCAAACTGTCCTTATTATTACATCAACGATGGTACAGAGATTTAATGGTAAATCCATAAAACTTACATGTTATTTTTATCATTTAAAATTCTAACTGATGGATTAAATAGGTCTGTGCCTAAAGTCAACCAGTGCCACAAGAATATATATAGATCTGGATATACCAGAAACACAAGAACTTCTTGATAGGTATGAAATACCACCAATTTATTTATTTTCCACTTATAAATAGTGACTCACGTTCATTTAAGATTCAATATTATTATTCACTTCATGCATGTGCAGGGACTCGACAGAAGAAACCTTACCAAAAATGATCGGTATAGATAGGAGTAATCAAGGAACACTAGAAGAACAAATGTTTTATAGGAGGAAAACATTGGAACAACTTACTACAATGAGGCACGAAAACCAGCCAGACCAGGTAATGCATCGAATTTCAATAAATATGTCATTAGTCTTTGTAATATGAGTAAAATACATGCAAGGACAATTCATTCAATATTAATTATAATGAAACCATAATGTACTTATATATGTCTCTTAATCCCCTACCCCTACCCCAATGCTAACGTTGATTTTTTTTAGAATTTTGTCTTCACAACAATAGCTACAATAGACTGTTTGCAAGAAAATATTCAATGGTGGTACATGTCATGTGTAAGTGTCACAAATTGGCTACTAAAGAAACCGACAAGTATTATTGCAAGAATTGTGGTATATATCCAGAAAAGGTCACACCACGGTAAGCATATTATATTACTAAAATATGAACAAGCATTGTTATATTGTATTTACTCTCCACTAACATGAATTGTATGTTAGGTATCATGTTCGTCTCCAAATTAGTGACCATACATCTACTACAAGCTGCACTTTATTTGACGAGGAGGCTGCAAGATTGCTTAATATGTCTGCATCTAAGTTGCTGGACACACTAGATGGGAAATTAGAAGAAGCGCCAAAGATTATTCAACAATTATGTGGAAAAAGACTTATATTTCGATTCAAGCTCAATGATAGTAATCTCACATTTGGCACACAAAACTATGCAGTAAAAAGAACATTTGTTTCTGATGATAAGCTTGAGATGCTCTACTTGGACAATAAAGCCGAGGAGGTAAAGTTGCATTAACTTTTTACCATTTTTAGAATTCCTTAACTAATTAATCTTACATATGTTGCACAGGAACTGATGGATGATGAGGTTGACATCGTATTAATGAAGAAGCAGAACATGCTAGATAGAAAGGTGATTGATTTTTTAAAACTATATACACACTTTAGATTTTATAGATGTGTCTAATTTTAAAAATGTATATGTTTGCAGTCAAAGAATAATAAAGTTTCACCTGGCGAACTTTCATGCGAACTGGTGCCTGTGAAAGAGGAGCCACATGACAGCAATGGGACTACATTAAACAAAGATAAGAGTCAAGACAAAATATCGTCATCATCCCGTGAGCTCCGAAGTGGCAATAAAAGGAGACTGAGATCTGTTGTAATATCAGATGACTCGGAGGATGAATGCATTGAGACGAATATGCCTAAACAAAATGAAAAAGGTGTCCGCGGTAACAAGAAATGTGTTAAAGCAAAAGCCAAAAATACAATGCTTGAAGATGAAGATGAAGTACAGAAAGCAAGGCCCAGGAGAACAAGGATGTTATCTAGATAATTAGTGGATCAGTAGCTTATGAACATGATAAGTAAGAGTACTTGACATGGATGAGGATAAGAAGGATATTATTAGATTAAGGGTGTGAGTGTTACCAATGTTCTTAGACATCTAGGTAATTAGTGGATCAGTAGCTTATGAAATAAATAGTACAATAGTCTATTTGTATCGACCAAGATAAGTAAGAGTATTTGACATCGACTTGGATAAGAAGGATATTATTATATTAAGAGTGTGAATGTTACCAATGTTCTAAAACAGATTGATTTACTTTCTTCATGTACTTTCCTTTATGTACAAGCTATTTTCAGCAAATATGTACAAACCGGCACAATAGGTAGAAACACACTACAGGAGCATAGTTTCCACATTAGGATTCAAGTCACAATTTGAAGAAATTATAATTTGGCAAATCTATACCAGACCATCGCCATATAGAGGAACATACCAGTGATAAGCAAGTCAATGGCGTCTTGCTGGCAACTGGAATATGTTTCTCCGTTACTTGATGTGGTTACTAGACGTTACTTCAGAAAATTCAACAAGTTAGCTTTTGCACAACAAACCTATACAAAAATTAATATCCAAGGTGACATATTAAAACATTAGAAGATAAGGCCTTTACAGCTTAAGAAAATAAACAAGAATTAATCTTCGGTACAAAGGATGCATATCATCAGTTTGCAATTACATTTAAAGTAGTCTGACAGCAAGAACAGTGAGGAGGACATCATCTCACGGTAGTCAGATCCAATCATTCACCACCAGCAGGTGACTCGGTGAGTTCCCTCACAGCCTCCTCCACTGGGCCAAACTACAACACCTCTGCCATGGTTTTCTAGCCGTCGGCCATGTCATCTTGGCCGAAACCCTTGAGAACGCTCCACCGAACTCCACGAGGTCGTCTAGGATCTAGATCCTTGAGAACGCGACGAACGCGTCCGTGCACTCCACACAACGGCAAACTGCGCCAGACGAAGAGAAGTTGGAAGAAATTAATGGAGAAGTGCAGTCGCAATGGTTTGGGAATTAGTCCGCTGATGGCAAGCGACGAGATCTTCATCAGCTGGATAATGGAGAGGTGGTGCAGGCGGATGGATAAGGTTACTGGTGGGGATCGACTGAGCTGAGAGATTTTTTCTTTTATAAAAGAGGAGAGTTCCACGTACACGATGACCTGTACGGGTTGGTTTATACGGGCTGGTCATTTTCTAAATGACTAACATGGGCCTGCAATAAAACTGTTGGGCCTGAATAGGCTTCAATATATGGGGTATGTAAACTTGGGTTTGGAATTTATCTCTCTATACCGTGATCGTTACAAACTCGGTTCCGACTCCTTATCAAATAGGCTGATACGAGGACGTGCTAGCGTACTACCCTTAAATAGCCGGAACTTACACTTCGATTAACCAAGGGATCATATCATCTATACCTTTGGATCATCGGCCCGTCAAAAACAAAGTCGACAAGATTAATTAGAATCGACCTAGATTTAATCGCTGGAAGAACTTGCACACGAATCAAGCTTGCCAGACTTCAGATTAGAAGGTAAATGCCTTCCGTGGAAAACTACTACTATCAGCAGTTCAAAGCGACCTCATGATTTTTTTATTCATTATTACATTGTTTCACATTTAGGCATATAATTATAATACTAACTAAGAAAACTATTCTTACACGTCTTGCCTTTGATCTAGACATAAACACTATTTTCTTTGCGAAAACAGTACCAGCTTCTGTTATGAACTAAAACTGACACAAAGAATGATAAAGTCATGGCAGCAATACAAAGATATGCTCTAATCATTTGTACATGGTACAAAATATTTTCCAGGATCGCTACAGGATTTGCTTTGAAGCAAAGATACAATTACGACAATAATTAGCACAGGCGTGTGAAGCTTTACAAAAATTTAAAAAAATACAAGAAAACACAATCAGGTATATCATTGACCTTTTTCTATCTTCATGTAATGCACACTATTGGTACTTCTCTAACATATATATTTGAAAGATAGCCCTTAGAAAAAATTGCAGAACCTAATAATTTTATGTATAGTGCTAAAATGATTTTAGAGAGTACTTCGCCGTAGTAATTCCCAAGGAGCAACTGTCGCTCACTGAGAAGCACACAGTCACAGCAATAATGCCATCCTCTGCAGCTCGACCCACACAACAGAATAATACTGAAAGCATGATCGATAAGTATTATAGGTTGTTTCTACATGCAGCCGGCATCTCCTATTTAGTGCATATACTGTTACTTTCTTGACGACATTGTGCATAAAGTAGCTTTCAAATATATGGTACTATATTGCTAAAAGAATATTCAATGCAGAAATGAAGGGACAGTACACCTCAAAATCCGCAGGCCAACTTACAAAAGAAGCTAGAGAAGCTATTATCAGGAGGAAACAACAACTCCAAGAAAAAAGGAGTAAGAGATGCAGGAATACACAGGAAACAACCAATAAAAAAGAAGAAGATGCTTCACGGAAGAGAAAGGAACAAATCAAAGAAAGAACAAATGTGAAGCATGCAAGAACAAGTGGGAGCGACAATGACCTTGGAAGCAACATCAAAGAAACAAACAGCAGCACTACGTCCGAGAGTTATTATAGCAAAATATGGAACTTTGAAAAGCCAACATATAGATGTGAACATTGCAATGCAATACTATGGTGTGAAGAAAGATTAAATTCTCATAGAGGAACCAAAAAACCTTCTTTCGGAATTTGCTGCAAACAAGGTAAGATTGACCTACCAAAGATGGCACACCCTCCACCTTACCTCGCAGGATTATTAACAGGTGAAGGAAGTGATGCAACAAACTTCAGAGAAAATATCAGGTCATACAACTCAATGTTCTCATTCACAAAGAAATAAACAAAGGCAAAGGACCATATGTTTTTAGACTGCATGGCCAGAACTATCACCATATTGGAACTCTTCTACCTGAAGAAGGTAACAAACCTCGATTTTCCCAGCTTTACATTTATCAGACAGAAAATGAGGTGCAAAACACGATAGATGCTTCAAGATGCAATGATAATAAATCAACGGTGGACCCTGCCATTGTCAAATAACTAGAAAAAATGCTTGATGAGAACAACATCCTCGCAAAATCTTTCAGAATGGCAAGAGATAGATTCAAAGAAGAATACTACCATGATTACACACTTAGAATACTTGGGAAAAGGAACTGAACACACAACCTTCCATCTACATCGGAAGTTGCAGCATTGGTTGTAAGAGACCCAACTGGAGAGAGCGAAGGACGAGATATCGTTGTCGAGTACAAAAATATGGAGCCTCACAGAATATCGGAAATCCATCCAAAATTAATGTCGATGCAATACCCATTGTTGTTTCCATATGGAGAAGACGGCTTCAAGCTTGAAATACCTTACAAGCAAACAAAAGAAGGTGACAAAAGCAGGAAATATGTAACTATGCTGGACTACTACGCATCCTACCTACAGCAAAGACCCGACCAAGGAATGTCGCTGCTAACGTCTAGACATCTATCTCTGCAATTTTGGGTAGATGTTTACACATGCATTGAGCAAAACAAACTAAATTGGATCAGGAATAATCAAGGGAAGCTACGAACTGAACTTTACAGTGGACTGCAGGACGCGATTGAGCAAGGGGACACCAGAACAGAGCAGGTTGGAAAGAGGATAATTGTACCTTCATCTTATATAGGAGGCAGAAGAAACAAGGCACAGAACTTGCAAGACACTTTTGCAATATGCCGTTGGGCTGGATATCCAGACCTATTTATAACATTCACATGCAACGCGAAGTGGCCCGAGATCCAATACATGCTAGATGAAGCAGGAGGAGGCCTAAATCCAGCCGACCGGCCAGATATTGTTGACCGAGTATTCATGATAAAACTGAAGGAGCTAATGAGAGATATCGTTGTGAAGAAACACTTTGGAGAAACTATATCAAGTAAGATCAGCCGACTTCTCATCGCTAACTAATAGATCCTAAAGTTTAAATTTTTTAGCACACCATAGCCTTTGTCTATTTACTAAAATGCTTCATAAATCTAACAAAATCAAACTTTTAATCAATGCAGTTATCTACACAATAGAGTTCCAGAAGAGGGGACTCCCGCATGCGCACATATTGGTATTCCTCAAGGAGAATTACAAGTGCAAAGGACCATCAGAAATCGATCAAATAATCAGTGCGGAGATCCCACACAAAGATGTCGATCCTGATGGATATGCAGCTGTTGAAAACTTCATGATGCACGGGCCTTGCGGAGAGGCAACTACAAAATCACCATGCATGATGGACAATAGATGCACTAAACACTTCCCAAAACGATATAATGTCGATACCACAATCGATGAGGATGGCTTTCCAGTATATAGAAGGCGCGACAATGGAAGGACGATCAAAAAGGGAGGAGCAATGCTCGACAACAGATTTGTTGTGCCATACAACCAAAAGCTTTTGGTCAAATTCCAAGCTCACATAAATGTCGAGTGGTGCAACAGGTCCAGGTCAATCAAGTACCTATTTAAGTACATCCATAAAGACGGCGACCAAGTAATAGCCTTACTAAAGGAAAGAGACGCGGCAAACAACTATGATGAAATCAAGAAATACCTAGAGATGATATACATATCAACAACTGAAGCATGCTGGCGGATATTCCAGTTTGATCTACACCATCGTGATCCACCAGTGAGAGACTGCCATTCCACATTGAAAATGAACAACAAGTTATTTTTCCAGACTCAACTGACATCGAGAAGATAGTAAGAAAGCCAGGAACCGCAAGTACTAAGTTCACTGAGTGGATGGAGGCAAACAAAATACATGAGGTGGGAAAGAATTAACCTATTCAGAATTCCCATCAAAATTTGTATGGAAAAGTGACACCAAAACATGGGAGGAGCGGAAAAGAGGCTTTGCTATTGGTAGAATCTACTATGCACACCCTGCAAGTGGAGAGCGGTATTATATGAGAATGCTTCTAAACACAAAGAAAGGATGCACATCATTTGTGGATATTAGAACAGTTAATGAAGTTGTTCACCCAACATACAAATCAGCATGCCAGGCGCTTGGTTTTCTTGATGATGATAGTGAGTGGATTGAATGCATCAATGAAGCATCAACATGGGGATCAGGGACACAATTACGACAGCTATTCAGCACAATTTTACGCCATTGTGAGGTTACCAGCCCAAAGATGTTGTGGGATTCAACATGGGAGGCACTATCTGAAGATATCCAGTACAAAAGAAGAATTATCCTAAACTTTCCTACGCTGCAGCTCACTGATTCTAAAAAAAGCATATGCTCTGATCGAGATAGAGAACGTAATGAGGCAAGCAGGAAAGACACTAAAGGACTATCCAGACATAGAACTACCAAATGCTACAGAACTTGAACAACTTGGGAACAGAATGATAAATGAAGAACTTAGCTACGACATGGAAGCACTAAAGAGTGAGCACCAAACCATAATAAGCAATCTTAACCATGACCAGAAAATGGCCTTTGATGCAATAATAGAGTCAGCTGAGAGAGGACAAGGAAAATAGATATTTGTAGAAGGCTATGGTGGCACAGGCAAACCTTTTCTATGGAAAGCAATTACAACGAAACTACGATCAGAGGGAAAGATAGTGCTTGCGGTAGCATCATCTGGCATTGCAGCTTTGCTGCTCCAAGGTGGAAGAACAGCGCACTCAAGATTCCACATTCCAATAAATATCACGGAAGAATCAACATGTGAAATAAAACAAGGCTCACATTTGGCTGAACTGGTAAAGAAGACCTCACTGATATTGTGGGACGAGGCTCCGATGGAAAACAAACACTGCTTTGAGGCACTAGACAAAAGCCTTAGGGATATTCTAAGGTTCACAAACCAAAACAGTAACGAAAGGCCATTTGGTGGCATGACCGTGGTGCTAGGAGGCGACTTCAGACAAATACTTCCAGTCATAACAAAGGGAAGGAGAGAACAAATAGTAAATGCCTCAATCAAAAGGTCATACCTATGGAAGCACTTCGAAATATTTAGCCTAACTGAAAATGTGCGGTTGAAGTGCCTGTCAGAAGATCCAATACAAAAGCAAAATGTGGCTGAATTTGCAGAATGGATATTACAAATTGGCGACGGAAAAAGAACAAACGATGAAGGGGATGATTGGGTAAAAATACCTAAAGACATAATTCTACATAAAGGAGAAGACCCCAAAGAAGAGATAGTCAAAAGCACGTACCAAAACTTGCAACAAAACTACCGTGACCGTGAATTTCTCGAAGAAAGAGCAATACTATGTCCAAGGAATGAAACAATTGAGAAGATAAATGACTACATAATGAGCCAAATACAAGGGGAAGAGGTGACATACCTAAGCTTGGACACTGTATGCAAGGCAACAATGAAGTACAACACAATGGAGAATATGTGTCCAACAGAGTTTCTTAACAACATGACCATCCCAGGAATTCCAAACCACGAGCTAAAACTGAAGGTAGGTTTGCCGGTGATGCTCCTACGCAACATCAATCAAGCAGCAGGTTTATGCAATGGTACAAGAATGACTATTACACAGCTGGGAAACAGGTACATTGAGGCACAAATAATCACAGGAACACATGTCGATGACAAGGTATACATACCTAAAATCGTTATGTCACCAAGCGACTCAAAGTGGCCCTTCGTGCTGAAAAGAAGGCAATATCCTCTATCAGTTTGTTTTGCAATGACAATAAATAAAAGCCAAGGTCAATCCCTAAACATGGTGGGTCTACAGCCTAGGCAAGTCTTCTGCCATGGGCAACTATATGTGGCACTATCAAGAGTCACAAGCAGAGAAGGATTAAAGGTGCTGATTGACGACACGGAGTGCCCAAGCGAAGATAGCGCAAAGAATATAGTATACAAAGAGATTTTCTATTTTTTTGTTACTCAAGTAAATGTATATCGGGGCCAAATCATGATTTAAAAAAATACAATGTATGGTTCAGAACTGTGGCGTCCATGTGTTGCTAGATATGACCGGAAATAATGTATACAAAACGATATTACAGATTGGATTTCTCATTATTTCGTAACAAGAAATAAGAACATAACAATGCAGATTATTATTGCCATACACTGCTTTCATGAATAGAGATGTTAACAAATGTGTACAGCTAGCTGACTTTCTGCATGGGCAAAAGTTTCAAAATCTTATTGCAGATCTGGAATAATAACCAGTCTGAAACATGATTCTCACAAATCTACGATTTGGTAAAACTTGAATGTCAATTCAATCAGAATATATTACAAGTTCATCCATCATAATTTTTACACTAATGTCAGTTTGATTCCCTAAAAAATGCAATGTACATAAATTGCAGAACTGAATATAGATCCATGCATTAACAACAAAAGTATGTACGACATTATCTAAAAAGTTCAAATTACAATGGCATAATCAATGCTAGGATGTAAACACGAATACTTCAAATTTTAAAAATGTGAAGCCAAATATCTGAATTTACATTTAATATAAAAAATTAAATTATGATGCAGATTATGGAAAGCAAGAGGCGAATGGGAGAGTAGAAAGGGATTCTGTCGGTGTACTAGAGTAGGGGTACCCTAATATCCCGAACTTGTGCACGGGCAGTTGCAGCGCCCCGCGGCAAGGCTTGCCGGACGACCGCCAGGGTCCTCCGTAGGTTCCTTTGGAGCCATTCGAGAACAGAGTATTTAAGATGAAGAGACAAGGCCCCAGCAAGAGGAGCTTGCCGGGAAGGCCAACCATGGCACCTCAAGAAACTTGCCGCGATGCACCGCGCGTCCCGGCAAGGACCGGCGAGCGACAAGCTTCCGGATGCGACAAGACGACGACCCCGACATACTCGCCGTGGGCCCGCTGCCACTCTATACCCGCGCTCCAGCGCACCCACCCGCGTGTCACCATGAGACTTTCTCATGGGCGCGTGGCGAGAGCCTGTGCAGCCAGGGGTACGCGGTGGCAAGCGGAGATGAAGAGGAGGCTATCGTGGCAAACGGTGGCGCTCCTAGAGGTCACTTTTTGCACTGTTTAGGCAACTCAGACGGGCATTCAATGACCTTGTCCCCTACCGTCAGAGTTAGGTAGGATACACTGTGTCCACAGTAGCGGTAGCTGCACCTACCGCATTCTTTTCCATTTTTACCCTTCTAGTCTACGTTGCCACCTGTCGGTGACCCCTTGAGAGTATAAAAGGAGGCCCAAACGCAACGTAGAGGGGGTTCGGTTCCATTCGGGCCCGTTAGGTTCGGCTCATTCGAAACACCAAGAACATTCCCATGCTCGGTCTGGTAGCGTTCATCGCTCCTGAGCAAGAACTCAATACAATCAAGCAAGCAGGAGTAGGGTTTTACGCATCCATGCGGCCCGAACCTAGGTAAAGCCCTCGTGTGCACTGCCTCGATCCGCTCTTCGTACGACCTCCGCCCCCCTCCGAACCGAAAGGGGCTCGGTCCGCCGGTCCCCATAGGTCCCCGACATCTTTGGTGCGCCAGGTAGGGGGGCGTCGAGATTGTGTGAACCCGATCCGGCGTGCACGCGAGCTAAATCTTCATCGTTTTCATCGACATGCCACCGAAGAAGAAGGATTCGGAGACAGTTGTTTCGTCTGCGTCGCTTTCACCGCCTCCGGAGCAAACGGGCGGTGGAGTGGATGCCGGCGGAAGAATGGGCGTCGACGAGGGAGCTCTCAGTGCGGCCAAGTCCAAGGACAAGGCGGCACAGACCTCGGCGTCCATGCGTATACCGCGCCCGTCTCAGGAGGTGCGGGACCAGCAGCGTCATGGCGTTCGCAGCGCCATACGTCCGCTGGGCCAAGATCAAGCTGGTGGTTCTCGTGGCGTCCAAGACCAGCATGCACATCAACATGCTGGCTCGAGCGAAGTACGGTCGCCTGGACGGGACACTGCTCCTTCTAACGTGGTTAGGAGTCCGAGCATGCCCCGCTCCTCGCACCGTTCACCTCTGCCGCCCACCACTCCAGTAGAAGCCTTGGCGCGAGCTCAACTGCTCCTAGACTACCCTCCGACGACAGACAAGACCGACGAGTGGAGGGCCACTATACAGAGCCTCATCGGCTTCGCCAACGGCGACACTGCGCGGCAACCAAGCACCTCGCTGCCACGGCAAGACTGCCGGACGCGAGCCGATGGCAACAAGACTGGGGGAGGTGCGACTTCCATGCACTCTCCACTACGAAGGCCAAAATCGCCGACTCGCCGGGTCCAACCCGACAGCGGCTCCACCGCGTCGTCGGACCCACGAGCTCGTCGCGATCAGTGCCAAGTTCTCCACGAACGGCAACAAGAGGACGCTCGTACTCGCATCGAGCGCCGAAGAGAAGCGTGGCATCAATCTGACCAGCGCGCTGGGCCCTCTGTCGACATGCACGCGCCGGGGGAGCCAGGCAACTTGCCGTACGCGGTAGGTTGCCCTGCATTCACTCATGAGCTGCGACAGGTCCAGTGGCCCAGCAAGAAAAACTTCAAACCAGACGTACCAGAGAAGTACGACGGCAAGACGCATCCGTCGGAGTTCCTCGGCATCTACACCATCGCGGTGCAGGCTGCCAGGGGACGGGACGACAAGATCATTGCCAACTACTTCCCGCTAGTGCTCAAGCCCAACGTCAGGTCCTGGCTCATGCACTTGCCGGACAACTCCATCTCCTCTTGGGCAGATCTATGCCATCAGTTTGTCGGCGCCTTTACAGGGGGCCACAAACCACATGGCCAAGAAAGCGATCTTCATCTGCTCGCCCAGAAGGAAGGAGAGCCACTGCGCAAGTACATTCAAAGATTCAGCCGTGTACAGCACAACATCCCAGACGTCCACCCTGCCGCGATCATCAGCGTGTTCCATCAGAACATGCGGAACCGCAGGATGAGGGAGGAGATGGCGATGTGTAAGATCAGAAACGTCAGCGAGCTTTACGCCCTGGCCGACAAGTGTGCGCGCGCTGAAGAGGGGAGGAGACTCCCCGGAGAAAATACAGGAGCAGGAGGATCCGACAGTGAGGATGCCGCCCCGGCAAGGAAAGGCCGGCGGCGGAACAACAGAAGGAAAAAGGGCAAGGAAGTGCTAGCTGTCGAGCAGACCGGCAACGGAGGTGGCGCCAAGGAAGCTAAAGCTGGTGGCTCCGGCAAGGAGGCCCAGCCTGTGGCGGCCGCCGACAAGCAGGACAGCTCCGGCAAGCAGTATTGCAAGATCCACCACACCAAGGGTCACGATCTCCAGAGCTGCAAGAAGGTCGAGCAGCTTGTTGAGCTGCAAAAGGCTGAGTACGAGCGGCGCGACAAGGAGAAGGCCCAGGAAGGTGCTGGAGGAGCCGGCAAGAAACGCCCCGGCCGGGGAGGACGCCGCGGCAAGGCCAAGCAGCGGCAAGGAGACAGACCTCCCCGCGGCCGCGACAAGGACGAAGATGACGACGACGACGAAGACATGGATGATGACGAGGCCGACGAGAAGGAGTTTCAGAAAGCCACAGAGGTCTTGTGCGTTGATGGTGGCGCCTCTCTGCATACTTTGCACCGCCAACTCAAGCAGTGGATGCAGGAAGTAAATGCAGCAGAGCCATCCATAGAGTCACGCAAGCTCCTGAAATGGTCCAGCACGCCTATCATCTTCAATATTGAGGACCACCCTGATCGCGTAACTGCGGTCGGGTGCTTGCCGATGTTGGTTTCTCCAACTATCCGCAACCTCAAGGTCACGAAGATGCTAGTTGACGGCGGGGCCGGCTTGAACCTGATATCCTCCGCGGTCCTCCAGAAACTCCAGATCCCTGACAGCGAGCTCGAGGAGACCGGCACGTTCCAAGGAATCAGCCCGGGAAGGAGCAAGCCGAAGGAAAAGATCACGCTACCGGTCACATTTGGCAGCGAGCTGAACTTCAGGACTGAGAGGGTCACGTTTGACATTGCTGACTTTCCATTACCTTACAATGGAATCCTTGGCTGTCCAGCACTCGCCAAGTTCATGGCAGCCTCTCACTATGCGTACAACGTACTCAAAATGCCAGGCCGGATAAGTGTCATCTCTGTCCCTGGCGACAAGAAGGACGCCCTTATCTGTGCCGACAAGATCTACCGGGAAGCAGCAGCCGCAGCTGATCGCGAGCCACTTGCCGCTGAAGCTCCCGGGGGGAAGAAGAAGACCAAGTCCGGCAAGAGCTCTGATGCCCACTCCGGCAAACGCACCTCTTC
This sequence comes from Triticum aestivum, assembly GCF_018294505.1. Lineage (NCBI taxonomy): Eukaryota > Viridiplantae > Streptophyta > Magnoliopsida > Poales > Poaceae > Triticum > Triticum aestivum. The sequence continues at coordinate 297,192,792 of NC_057795.1, read as the reverse complement.
GGAGTGCTGCGCTACCGTCGAGGACGCACCATCGAGCTCCACCGGCAAGTTTAAGAAGACGATGGCAGCTCCACCAGAGACCAAGAAGGTGTCCACCAAGGAGGACGGCACTGGTGGTACCTTCACCATCAGTGCCACTCTCGACCCCAAATAGGAAAGCGCGCTCGTTGCTTTCCTGCGGGCGAATGTCGACGTGTTTGCATGGTAACCGTCTGACATCCCCGGTGTTCCCAGGAAAGTGATTGAGCACCACCTAGCCGTTTGTCCTCATGCACGGCCCGTCAAGCAGAAAGTCAGGAAGCAAGCAGTGGAGCGCCAAGAGTTTATTGCAGAAGAAATCAAGAAGCTGGAAGCAGCAGGCCTTGTCAGAGGAGTGCTCCACCCCACGTGGTTGGCCAATCCTTTAGTCGTGCGCAAGGCCAACGGGAAATGGAGGCTTTGTATAGACTTTACTGATGTCAATAAAGCTTGTCCCAAAGACCCATTTCCCTTGCCGCGCATTGACCAGATTGTTGACTCCATAGCCGGATGTGATTTTCTTTCATTTCTTGATGCATACTCAGGATACCATCAGATTTTCATGGCAGAAGAAGATGAAGATAAAACCGCGTTCATCACCCCATGTGGCACATACTGTTTTGTACGGATGCCCTTCGGGTTGAAGAATGCTGGATCAACATTTGCAAGGGTGGTCCATGTCGCTTTTGAGCCCCAGATACACAGAAATGTGGAAGCCTACATGGATGATATAGTGATCAAGAGCAAAGACAAGGCTACTCTGATTCAAGATCTAGATGAAACTTTTGCAAATCTGCGCAAGATCAACCTCAAGCTCAATCCCGAGAAGTGCGTGTTTGGAGTCCCTTCCGGCAAGCTTCTCGGGTTCTTTGTGTCACAGAGGGGGATTGAAGCCAATCCCGACAAGATCAAAGCCATCGAGCAGATTGAAGCATCAAAGCGCGTCAAGGATGTACGAAGGCTTGCCGGTTGCGTGGCTGCTCTCAGCAGGTTTATCTCTAAGTCCGCAGAGCGCGCCTTGCCGTTTTTCAAAATATTGAAAAAGGCAGGTCCGATGAAATGGACTCCGGAAGCGGAGGCCACGCTACAGGACTTGAAGAGGTACCTGTCCTCCACTCCAATACTTGTCGCACCTAAGCCACAAGAAAAGTTGCTGCTGTATCTAGCAGCAACCAATCAAGTGGTTAGTGCTGCGTTAGTAGCGGAGAGGGAGGCGGACGATGAGCCGGCAACCGCAGCAAGTGAATCCAGCGACAAGCAGGGGGCTTCTCCGACAAGCTCTGGTCTCGACAAATATGGATCTGCGCAGGCATGCAAGGAGGTGCAGAAGAAAATGGTGCAGCGCCCAGTTTACTTTGTCAGTTCCCTTCTGCAGGGGGCTAGATCAAGGTATTCTGGCGTGCAGAAATTGCTTTTCGGCCTTCTCATGGCCTCGAGAAATCTGCGCCATTACTTCCAGGCACATGAAATAACAGTTGTCACTCACTTTCCGTTGAAGAGGATATTGCAAAATCCAGAAGCAACAGGAAGGATTGTCGAGTGGGCACTAGAACTGTCAAGCTTTGGCCTCAAGTTTGAGAGCACTTCAACTATACAGAGCAGAGCATTGGCAGAATTCATAGCGGAGTGGACGCCAACACCAGATGAAGAAACTCCAGAAACGAGCATCCCCATCAAAGAGGCAAGCAAAGAATGGTTGATGTACTTTGATGGTGCCTTCTCGCTGCAAGGCGCCGGTGCTGGCGTGCTGCTTATCGCACCCACCGGAGAACACGTCAAGTACGTAGTTCAGATGCACTTTCCCAAGGAGCAAGCAACGAACAATACCGCAGAGTATGAAGGTTTGCTTGCCGGCCGCAGAATTGCAGCAGACCTTGGGATCAACAAGCTCATTGTCAGGGGTGACTCGCAGTTGGTCGTCCGCCAAGTAAACAAAAGCTATCAGAGTCCGTTGATGGAAGCATATGTTGATGAAGTGAGGAAGCTAGAAGAACACTTTGACGGCCTGCAAATGGAGCATGTTCCACGAGCTCAGAACGATATTGCTGATGGCCTGTCAAAGTGCGCAGCACTAAAGTTACCTGTGGAACCAGGGATCTTTGTGCTCAAGCTGACTCAACCATCCGTAACACCGTCGACTAGACAGAGTAAGAAGAGGAAGTTGGTGTCTGACGACTACTTTCTGGCAGAGCTTCCCGAAGCCGCCGCCAAGAAGGTCCCCATGATTGACGCCAAGAGTGCTGAGGAGCAGTCTGCTCCGCCGAACCTCTTGGTTTGTTCCGTTGAAGCAGACGCTCCCGACAAGCTTTGCTCCGGCAAGCTTGCCGGGGAACATCACGCTCCGACCGAATCGCAGGTTCTTGCCGTAGAAGCGGATGTTCCCACAGCAACAGATACGCCTTCACTAGTAGAAAACAGGGCTTTCGTCCAGGCCAGTTTAGCCCATTAGTCCCGGTTCAATCCAGAATCAGGACCAATGGAGCTATTTGCCCCGGTTCGTGAGCCCAGGGGGCCGGCCGGGCCACGTGGGACATTGGTCCCGGTTCGTCCGGACCTTTTGGTCCCGGTTGGTGGGACGAACCGGGACCAATGGTCCTGGCTCCTGGCCCACCACTATTGGTCCGGGTTGGTGGCATGAACCGGGACCAAAGGGTTACCTTTAGTCCCGGTTCATGCCACCAACCGGGACTAAAGGGTTGGCCCTCGTTGCACCCAGCTTTCAGTCCCACCTCGCCAACAGAAGGGCGCCCACACCTGTTTATAAGCCCGTCCCTCTCTGTGTTGTTGATCTCCTCTCAAAGTGAAAATATATGCACCTATAGAGGAAATTGGACCTAAATTTATAAATAGAATTGATTATGAATTTATGTTTAATTTTCTCTATAAGTGCATCTATGTTCACTAATAGAGAAGTTTTTATTTTTTGTGACCTAAAAGAAAAAAGAAATCACCAAAAAACTGTAAGTATTTATTTCTAAGTAGAACTGAAAAAATAATGGCACTAGTAAAGTTAATCACAAACTTCAAATTCACACAAATTTCAAAGAATTCAATTTAACTATTCACACAAATTTCAAAGAATTAAAAAATAAAGCAAAAAACCAAAAGAAAATAATTAATGCAGAAAACAAAACAAAAAAACTGGAAAAAA